>NC_079164.1:94021890-94064390 GCF_947568905.1 Ostrea edulis | reverse complement strand
ACTAAAAATTACCAACGACACGAACAACAGTGAATTGTCAAATTTTAGGGACAACCTGTCCCTTCTTCAGGACGATAGAATATTTACATAGAAAAGTAAATAGATAAGTAAGGAAACTAAAACTGCAACTAAACTACAAAAGCTAATAACAAACAAAACGTCTACATATTAAAGTCATCGAGTGTAATATGTGGCAATAGAAAAGTTTGTTTTCATCGAGCGTCAAGACTAAACAGAACCAATCAGTCCCACATAGAGTAAAGCATTCATAAAAAAAAAAAAAAAAACTCCGATAGACTTCTTTTTAAAAAATAAAAATTAGAAATGTTTATTGTTAATATGTTAATCAGAAAAAAAGATATGTGAGACAAATCAATCTGATTAAAATCAGATCCTATGATGCGCTCACGCAATAACCTCTACAGTCGTAAAACACCACCTCACGATAAATACATAGCGGAAGATACCCCATCTTTGACACTTTTTGAATATACAATTTGCCAAATTATCTGCTTATAACTTGAGGTTTTTTTTTCTAGTCATAATATTGTATTTATGATTTTTTATATTGTAGGTTTTTGGATTGTGGCATTTTTGTAATGTTTTATTAGTCACAATTCCTTAGCATGAATTGCAGTATTATGTTTTTAGTTTGTTATATTTTGAATTGTTATATATGATTTTTTGGCATAATACTTTGTCATTTATTAGTTAATAAATGACCATTCTAATACCTCAAACCGTTTTATGTGTTTAACGGTGTCAAACAGAGCACCACCCTATCAGTTATCCATAAAAGGTATTCTGCTGGGGACTGCAACGCTTAATGCTAAATATTTACATTCACTGAATCTTTTCTCTTATATTTCTTTTGAAATTGACATTGCTTTCATATGCGAAAATGAATGCATGCTTGATGCAAACTAGTTCGATCCGATATTTTAGTACCACCTGTCTGTGTAATCTTTACCAAATATGGAGCGTCATCAAGGTCAAAGGTTGCATTGGCTGTTCCGTCTAACGTAACGAATGGTTCAACCATATGATATTTTAGCACTTAAATGTAGTTTATATTTTAAAACAATGCATAAAATATAGATATACACAATAAAATGTCTTTCTTTGTTGTTTACTGGGTGATAAAGGTAGCAATCATTGCCAAAAAAAAAAAAAAAAAACAAAAAAAAAAAAAAAAAACCAACACTTTCTGCAATGCGTTTTAGCTTCTTCACCCGATGAAACAACAAAGAAAGCATTTTATTTTTAAATGTTGACAGTTTGTACAGATAAGGACAGTTTGCCGTTCCACAGTCGCAACGGTTAATGATAAAATTTATTTTATCAAGCGACGATTTATCAATAACAGTTTAAACTGTTGACCTTTGATGCTACTATTCCCAATATTAAACGGCGTCTTTATCATGGAAAATTGCTTCAGTGCTCCGAATTTTAAAAATCAGATAATGTTTATAAATCTACGCACATTGAAAGTCCAATTAATTGTATTTCGTGATAAAGAAACGGCTATCAGTATAGTGTTGATATAAAGGAAAACGATATTTTCTCCGACTAATTGTTGAAAGAACCATATAAATAACTCCTCTGTCAATCTTTACGATTTTGTGTCATGCTTATCAGCTGAAATGATTTATACCAGAGATTATCATTCTGTCTCGATATTCAGTGTCACTGTTATTGGGAAAATTAAATGCACCTTGTATTTCATCTGTAAATTCATAATGTAGATTAAAAGTAAAGTTATTAATGCTAACAGCCCCCCCCCCCTCTTCCCTCGAAAATCTGACGCTTTCGGGAAAAGAAGGAAATGAGCAATTAGGACAATTTGTAAAGCCAAATTATTCTGCTTATCGTAGATATTGTCTTGATCCGTCCTTTGTTAAAAAGAAAGTTGACGTGTTGAAAATATGTATTCCGTATATTGACGATGCGGATGTACATGGCAATATTTGGAAACTTTAGAATTTACCCTATCTAAAGAAAATAAACAATTTCAATGTAAAATCAGTGGACAAAATGAAAGAAAATTAAAACATCCATGGGCCTCAAACCACAAAGGCGTGATTTAATCTGACGAGGGGTACTAATATGCAAGTGCATTGTATGATATCTATATACATGTATCTGTGGTATACTTGATAATTGTCTTTTTTTTTAAATTCTGTATATCGTGAAGAAATATTTTATATATGGTTATAGAAAGCATATACATTTTGTTGTCTACCAACATTGTGAAATTCCCTACCGCAGGAACAAGGGTTCAGGGTGGCGCCCAAATGGGTATACATGTAGAGGTGAAATGAAAATAAGTCCAGTCCCTGGTAACGTAATATCCAAAGTAATTCTCCCGCGTGCTCATTATCACAAAATACAGGTATTACAATGTTCTAGAATCTTGTCTAGTTCACATGTATCAATCAATACAAATCTGTTGCGCAACAATAGCCAAGTTTGTCCTCATTTGCAGCATAAACACTAGGTATGAACATATCATGTAACATTATTCATAGCTAGAGGAAAACTAATACTGGCCTGGATTTCTCGAAAATAACTTAAGTCGAAACTTGGACTTAAGTTTGAGATTTTACTCAAATTTTGACTGCTCAAATAAAAGAAAACTTAAACTTAAGGTTGAGATATTTTTTTTTCTAGAAATCCAAGCTAGATGTGTTCACATTTTGTGACAATATGTAAGATGAAAGGCGAAGATGATGAACAGTGAACAATCTCATAACTCCTATAAGATACAGTACTTTATTTTTTTTCTAGCTGAGAGAACAGAGACGTTCTACTACCTCCCCAAATTATTCCACCAAAATACATTCCCTTATAAATCAATTTCCTCAGACCGTATTTTAGATAGCGTAAAATGTTTCAACTGTAAGCTAAAACGAGTACTGGCCCGCATGTTTCATAACTAAAGAAAAATGTATATATCATGGATATTTTCTGATCTGTCTGAATTATGACAAGAAGATACAATTTAGACAATTTCAAGGAGAGTGGAAAAATTCACTTTTATGACGTCATATTCCAAAATAGAATCATTTGGGTGAATGTTCATTTTGTTTTTTATTACCGTTATAAAATTTCATTTCAATTCAAGGCCAAATATGACTGTTTCTAGCATCTAGCATTCGTCTCCGAATGCTAAATCTCGTGATCAGGGAATGAAACTATATTTCATCGACAAAAGTACAATTTTAATCAATTATTTAAGAAACCGAAATATGTATTATTGACATTTTAATATACAGATAAGATATCAACCAATAGAAATACACGTTAATCAGGAGAACCTAACACTGCCAGTAATGGTAAATAGTCAAATCTTTCAGTCTGAATTTCCATTGACGTTTTAATTGTCGAATATGCATTTATTGCCTTGTTTCCAGGGGAGGGTTGTTACCTCTCTGTGTGTGTGTCTTATTTCAATAAGCATGGTCCCCGCATCAAAAGCCGCAATTACAGGTAGGTGTGATGTGATAATGATGGAAAAATGTCTTTGAAAATCTACAGAATTTCGAAATCCGACCTATACTCATTGTTCTCTAAAATAAACACGATCAGATTCGTGGTACTAGTCAGGGAATAAATTTCCCCGGGGTGTTAAAGGTCAAATTCACTTTTAAATTATGTATGTTGTGTTAAATGGCTTGAAAAGGGTAACCATTATGTCTTCGTGTTTTTCTTGTTTTAAAATCGACAAAATTGATGAGAATCGACACCAATTATATTTCCTTTCTGTGACGTTATTAGAGACAACGTGGATCTCGTCGTTTTTTCTTCGTAAAATGGCACATTTTAGCGACAGTATTGGTGACATATCAGAAAATGACCTTTCAATAAGTTAAAGGGGCATCATCTGTAATTTTGTCACCAAAAATTGAATTCAATAAAAATTGCTCTATATCATATATTTCAATAATAACACCAGTGCATGTGTATTTAATCATTTCAAGCGCTTTTAAACCTTAATGTAGGCACATGAATTTGTCATTTTTCGTGAAAAATATTTCTACCATCACTTTCACAGCTAATGCCCGTTTAAAACTCCACTTGTTTGAGTTAATCAAGCAACAAGCACGCCTCATAAAAGTGATTCTTCATCTTGTTCGGACCCATGGGGATCCGGGTTAGAATAGGTCTTCAGTACCCCCTTGCTTGTCGTAAGAGGCGACCAAATGGGGTGGTCCTTCGGACGAGACCGCAAAAACCGAGGTCCCGTGTCACAGCAGGTGTGGCACGATGAAGATCCCTCCCTGCTCAATGGCCATAAGCGCCGAGCATACATGTAGGCCTAAATTTTGCAGCCCTTCACCGGCAGTGGTGACGTCTCCATAAGAGTGAAATATTCTCGAGAGGGACGTTAAACAATATTCAATCAATCAATCATCTTGTTCGGCCAAGTCGTCCGAATGCGACAATGAAAATGACACAGCTGTCCAGAATCTTCACAGTCCAAATCGATCACCAATTGATGTTATTTTTACTCCTGGATTTAATATTGCATAAAATGTGTTCATATTTATCAATATTAATGTTTATTCATCATACGTAAAGTTCATTAGAGCAGTCATTTTGTTTGACAATGCTCTTTCCCCGTATCATTTACTTATGTACTCTCTACATACAAATTCAGTCACATTAATTGGTTACCCCTGCATTTTCATAGAAGTAGTGAGACTTTAGTGCTCAAATCAACACAAGTACCATCATGGATCAACTGTTTCCAAGGGGGGAGGGTACCCTAAATAATTTTTTTTCTGATAACGTTACAATTCATCTTGACTCGTGTGCAATGTTACTGATGCTGTGGAACATTGAATTAACGCTGTAAATAATCGTCACTTTTTTGTTTGAAAAACGATGCTACGTTCCTGGTTCATTTTAGCGCCATTGGAGGGTTCAAACCCGTCTCTTCTTAACTGTCCAGAGTGTCCAAATTTTCATAACCTTAGGGTCCTTAAGCTTTGCATATAAATTTATATTGAATTCCTGACCCGATGTTATAGTGCAATTCAAAGCAGCACACTACACTGTTTGCATAGATTAACAAAGGTGAAGATATAACGAACAGGATTCAATCTCATAACTCCTATAAAGGTGAAAATAACAGTGATCAATCTCATAACTCCTATAAAGGTGAAGACAACTAACAGTGATCAATCGCATAACTCCTACAAAGGTGAAAATAACAGTGATCAATCTCATAACTCCTATAAAGGTGAAAATACAGTGATCAATCTCATAACTCCTATAAACAATACAAAATAAAGAATTGGACAAACACGGAATCCTGGATATAGCCTACCAGAGACAAACTCATGCACGCTTTTCTGTTCTCTACGTCATTCTCGAGTTTATCTGATGACGTCAATTCACCAAAGGATAATACAAAGCCTGAAAATAGATTGTTCACAGTACAGACAGAGATTCTGAAGCCAATCTGAAATAGTTTACTGTTTAAAAATCAATATTTCTGACCCAGCATATTATTTTCATTAGGTTTGTGAAGTATCTAAACCAGGAAAAACAAACTCTTTAGATCACCTTTTTAAGAATTTAAAATTTATTTGAAAACTGATGAAATTCCTACTTGTTAGCATTATATGATCGCTTGCTTCACCATTAATCAGATGACATGCGGAAGGTCGGGGTTCAAATCCCTGCCACCACAGACCTAATTCGTTAAAACAGGTAATGATAGTTCCATCGCCAAACGCGTGGCATCAGGTGTGAATGTCACGGGTCCTCGGAGATGACCTTAAAAGTGGATGTCCCATGTCACGGTAGGTGTGGCACGCTAAAGAACCTTCACTGCTCAATGGCCGTAGACACCGAGCATAGGCCTGAATTTGAAACCATTCACCCATATGAGTGAAAAAATTCTCGAGAGGGACGTTAAATAAGATGCAATCAATCAGACGTAGCACAAATTCTCCTTGGGTAAAAGGGATTCAAGTTTGATCAAAGGAAAAGCCATGCTCCTTTCAAACGGTAATTAATCAAGAAAATGCAAAAAGAGTACGGGGTCATTTAAAAATGTTCCTGAGAACTACACTGCCGGAAAAGTTGAAACTTACATGAAAGCCTTCTGACACAAAGTAGAAAACATGACCCCGGGGGTAGGGTGGGACCACAATAGGGAATCCCCGGGGGTAGGGTGGGACAACAATAGGAAATTCCTGGGGGTAGGGTGGGACCACAATAGGGAATCCTCGGGGTAGGGTGGGGCCATAATAGGGAATCCCTGGGGGTAGGGTGGGACCACAATAGGGGATCCCCGGGGGTTGGGTGGGACCACAATAGGGGATCAAATTTTTACATGTGGATATATACAGCAAAACGCTTTGAAAATCTCAAGAGCAACAGAGCAGTGATTTTTCAAGTTAGTATGCAAGTATCTCCTGGTTGTGTAACTTCAAGTTTGTTCAAATCATGCGCCCGAGGATAGGGTGGGGTCATAATAGTGGATAAGTGCAAATGCAAGTTTCTTCAACGCATGACCCCCGGACGTAGTGTAGGGCCACAATAGGGGATCATAATTTTATATGGGAATATATAGGAAAATCTTTAAAAATCTTCACAAGAACAGCAGTGCCATGATTGATCATATTGATATGCAAGCATCTTCAGGGAGTGCGATTTCAAGTGTGTTTAATTCAGGGTCCCTGTGATAGGTCGGGGCTACAATTATAGGAGATCAAAGTTTTGTATGGGAATATACAGGAAATTAATTTAAACAATATAAGTGAAAAAAATTTCACGTGATGCAGTGTCACATTAAATCTTATCAAAATGCATTCCCGCTAGTCAGGTTACACTGTAAAATTTTAAAACATTTGTCATGTATAAACTTTTAATACATGGGTATCAATTTTTAAAAATTACCAGATTGTATCACAGTATTTCATAGCCTTTTGTCGCCAACGAAGTACATTTGTACATAATGACAGTGTCCACCGGTCACAAATCAATATTTTGTAAATGTCAGAAATTTCTTATTTAGCATATGCATTCCTTGTTTGAGGGTAATCAGTTGCAGACGACTCTTTTGGTGTTCAATTTCATTACAGAATGATGAATGAAGAGTTTTTTGAAATTCCAGCTAAAACTGAAGGCTCCTAGAGTATGACATGCTCCCCATTTATGTCATATTAGACTGTGGTTTTATCAGCTGTTTATTAGATATATTCTTTCCTTCATATCTTCTGGGAAATGAACATCTCTAGATTAGATGTGAATGAATTTCAATGTGATTTGTTTTCTACTTGTAATACCAAATTACCTTTTAACATAAACTGCAAGTATTTAAGCACTCAGTACAAATAGAAAAAAATTAATTCAAGACCTTGCTTTGTCTTTAGCTTAAAAATACATATTTATTACATTGGCGATATAACCAACCGCGGAACATGAAAGATTGTTTGAAAGATCAAATATTAGTTTTATTTTTTTTTTATCTGTGTTCCCTACTTCCATCAGTTCAGTAATTAGAGGCTTGGCAATTTGATGATTATATCAATGTTAGTGATAAACTATGAAATGGCAAACGTAGCAAAAGAACGTACTCTATATGCATACAGTTTTGGTTAAAACATATTTTGTTCATTACCTATAGAAAACCTGAACAAATATTGACAATTCGATGTATAAATAGCCAACACAACTGGGGCAATTTGGTGACCAGTTCTGAATTTATTCTTCTAGGGACTCATTAACATGCTGATAAATCCAAGTAACCACACACATGTAGTATATGTAAAATCCCTGTTCACACAGGCAGATGAATATTTAACTAAGGGGTGGGATCAAAAGATCGATGTCCGATAAACATCTGAATTCATAGTGTGTGTGTGTGTGTGTGTGTGTGTGTGTGTGTGTGTGTCAAAAACACCCGTAAGATTCTGTCATTCGACATCGATTACACTTTAATGGAGATAGAAAGAAGACAAGAGACACCATAACATAACAATATTACATTTTAATGAACATTTAATAGTTTTGATGTATACTCTCATTCGTAACTAAACAATAGAAAACGTATACAGTGTTATTTATGCTCGTATGTTTTTACTTGTTAGTCGAGTAGTTTCAACATTCATCATATTTAGTTTTAAGGGGTGGGGGTCAGGGTGAAAACTATGTGATTTTTTTTTTACTGATCTCACCCCTAAAAAAAGTTGAATAATTTTCTCCGTGTTGACTGGTATCATATCATTTTATTAAAGAAGCCAACATTAATTTCATTCCGACTGTATTCAATTTTCCACTTGTAAATCTAAGTTATTTTTTACCATAAAGAGAGTTGGAAGGAGATGCTTGCTACTAAAAGAATAAAAGTACATTCAAATTTTACACATATATTTACACGCGTTTTGTAAAGTAAATCATAGAATTATTGTTAAATTTTGATTACATGTAACTGAAATGTACAAACATACTTTGTGTTACTACATAAAAATATAAAAATGAATTGAAAGAACAAAGAAAGTAAATCTTAATTCTATATGACTATGACAATCAAAGTTTATACATATCCATTTTCACACAACAATCTTAAGATTTAGACCATTTAGAAAAGCAGTAATTTCTTATGTCAACTTTTGCAGATTTTCTGAATCAGTAGCAATATCAACGTATATTCTTGGTTGTTGAAATTTGCATACTCACTTACATGTACTTGTGCATTATATGGACTTATAATGTGCATTTGATTGAACGGCAGAGTTTTTCATCTTAGTCGTTAGATATTTTGTGTAAAGGGTCACAGGTGTATGAGTCAATGAAAACTTTTAAGTTGTTTGGTCTCTTTTTGGATTAACTAAAATGGACTATTTTCCTTTTAATGTCAACATTCTCTTGAAGGCTTGTCATAGACGGTTTAATGCTTAGTTACAGAATAATGTAAATATATTTAAGTATCTTTTTAATAGTGAAGGTTTAGATGGTTAGTTTTGAATGGTCTTCTGACTGTCAATTCCTGAGCTAGCATGCTGGCAGGGAATCATAACATTTATGCACAACTAATGATGACATCAAAAGTTCACAAAGACAGTGTCTTTACATGTAGTTTTGAAAAGGTTCTTTGGCAAATAAAAACACTTGAAATTTTCCTTTAAGCATTTTATATAAATTTTGCAAAACAGGTTCAAATTAGATAAGCAATAAGTCGTGACAATTTTTCAGCATCTTTTCATAATTAATGTCTTTCAGAATGTGAAACAACTCCAAAGGATATCGTATTCTTGCTAGATTCCTCAGGATCTGTGGGACAGACGTCTTTTCAGAAAATGTTGAACTTTACCAAGGCAGTCGTTTCAAACTTTGCTATAGGCCCACGTAACACTCAGGTGGGAATCGAGACTTTCAGTTCAATCCTGCATCACCAGTTTGCGATGAATGTAAACAAAAATTTGCGATCCTTACTCACAGCAATCGACAAAATACCATATCAGAGCGGAGGTACATATATTGGGCTGGCTTTGGAGTACGCTACGAAACATAGCTTCCATGCTGGTGGAAGGCAAGGTGCTGATAAAATACTTATTTTGATTACTGACGGCCGATCAACATCCCCAAACGCCACAGCCGTACAAGTGAAACTACTCCATCGAGCAAATATCAGCGTATTTTGTGTAGGAGTGGGACAGTTTGTTGATAAAACGGAACTTCAACAGATAGCCAATAAAGCAAGTCGCACTTTGTTCATTCAAAATTTCGACTTTATTTCAAAGATCATAAGAAAACTCTACACAACTATTTGCAAAGGTAAACAGCTGTTCGAATTTTGATATTAGATGTTATAGAATACAATTATTGACTGTTATGTGATTTCGGGAGTTTTCGGTAGCACATTATATTGCGTTTGAGAATTCATACAACAAATGTATCGTCTGAACCGGAAGTATTGATGACTATTAAAAACTTCGAAATCACGTGACTGCAACGTGAAAATTCATAATACAGTTACTCGAAACTCTGCTATTATTTAATCCTATAATATTTCTTTATTTTGCATACATAGAAAAAAAAAATCAGATTCGAATTCAGAACATCTTTTGAAAACAATGCCTATTTCTATCACTATATCAGATTTAAATCAGACTACAGTGACTACTATCAAATCAACCACTGCGACCAAAAGAACGACAAGATCGACCAACCCAACGACAAGATCGACCAAACCAACGACGAGATCGACCAAGCCAACGACGAGATCGACCAAAACAACGATGAGATCGACCAAACCAACGACGAGATGGACCAAACCAACGACGAGATGGACCAAACCAACGACGAGATCGACCAAGCCAACGACAAAGACAAGTCGTGCTGCTGTTCAAACAAGAATATCAACAATTACAACGTCAACCACTTCAGATACAGGTAAAACAAAAGCAATGTCTATACAGAATCTCTCTTCATTAATGGTGATTGTTAATCCTCGTTGTTTCGAAAGTTATGATTTTTTTTATCAACTCTGAGTTCTTCAGTCAATAAGATGGAACGTATATCTCTTTTATGTCTTGTCAAATAATGATGACTATCCCCACAAACTATGGGGTTGGGGAAATTAAAACACAACAATGATAATGACACGCCCTACAAACTGTGGGGGTGGGGAATTGTCTACAAAATAATTACATTCTATTGATAATTTTCAGTTTCAAGTGGCAAAGAAGCTATTGTTCACCTGCAAGACTTGGTCCATGGAATAGAATACATAGAAATGGCTGTCCTGACTATCGTTAGTGTTGTCACCCTTGGGTTCATCACGTGCTGTTGTCGATCTTGCTTTCTTTTTGCAAAGCGCAGAGAAGACGAGGAAGAGCAGCCAAAACGCAAACAACCTTGTAAACGTCCCAAAAGATGGCCATCCTACTAACCGAGTCCCAAAAGATGGCCGTCCTACTAACCGAGTCCCAAAAGATGGCCGTCCTACTAAGGGAATAGCGATACGGAGTTGCCGAATTTCATATTGAAGATGTGATACATTGAATGATCTAGACTCAATCCCATTCGCACTATTTTTTGATAACTTATTTTTGAGGTTAGAGCTAGATGTATATGACATTGTATTCCTATATTTTTGTTTCGGAAATAAACATGCAGAATTTAATAAATCAATATTGTTCATGCAAGGTGAAGATAACGAACAGTGATTAATCTCATAACTCCTACAAGCAATACAAAATAGATAGTTGGGCAAACACGGACCCCTGGACACACCAGAGGTGGGATCAGGTGCCTAGGAGAAGTAAGCATTCCCTGTCGACCGGTCAAACCCGTCGTGAGCCCTATATCCTGATCAGGTAAACGGAGTTGTCCGCAGTCAAAATCGGTGTGCAGAACGGCTTAACAATCGGTATGAAACACGTCAGACAGCATTTGACCCAATGCGAGGTTGTATTGACGAACTAGATCGTTATAACGACCATAGAATTTGCGAAATGCTGACTTCTATCAAGACTGTTGAAATCCCTGTACCATCAACTTGTTTGTCAGTAGCTTACCTCGATTTAAAAACTGACTATACCCAGAACAAGCTCTTGCATATCGAATCAGTTGAGATATATAAACACCATATGCAGGTGATAATGGAATATTGCTACACAAATATGGGAAGTTGACGATGGAGAAGCTGAAATCATCCCGTTTGTCATACAGTTGAGTTGTCAGTTTGCCGTTAATGTCTACTTTTAATAAAATATCTAAGTATGAAGCAGAAGTGGACGACTCTGTGGTGTCCTTTATTTCGAGCTCACAGGGATATATCAAATCGACATATGAATGAAAGCTATCATTGTTAATAGACAAAACGTCATCGATATATCTAAAAGTCGAAATGAAGGTCACAGCGAGAGATTTTTTCTTCTCACGTAGAAGTTTTTGAATAAATTCTGCTTCATATGAATATAAAAACAGGTCAGCTAACAAAGGAGCACAATTCGTGCCCATGGGAATTCCAACAGACTGTTGGAAGACCTGATCACCAAAGACCACAAAGATATTGTCAATGAGGAACTCTAGCATAATTTTTATTTCAACTTCAGAGTTCATGTTGCACAAAAATAAACCGAAAGATAGGAGTATGAAAGGTGAAAATAACGAATAGTGATCAATCTCATAACTCCTGTAAGGAATACAAAATAAAGAGTTGGGTACATACGTACCCCTGGATATAACAGAGATGGGATCAAGTGCCAAGGAGGAGTAAATATTCCTTGTCGACTGATCACACCCATCGTGAGCCCTATGTCTTGATGTAACTACTAGCAGTTTCACGACATCCATTAGGTCATATCCAAGTAAACAGAGTGCATTCCCTGCAGTAGGCACTGTTTTCTTTACACTTCATAAAAATATAAGCTAATCAGTTCCCAGTATTTGAATATCTTTCTAATTGTATGTGTACAGATTTCAGCTTCAAACGTTTCAAAATCACCAATACTATTGTTTAACTTCATTCTATATATGATTCCCATCACATGTCTCCGTCATTTAAATTCACAGAAACACAGCAAGGTTGTGACGTTAATGTCACTCGACGAGTACTCATGATTGTTTCATTGTAGTCATCCTGACGAGTACTCATGATTGTTTCATTGTAGTCATCCTGACGAGTACTCATGATTGTTTCATTGTAGTCATCCTGACGAGTACTCATGATTGTTTCATTGTAGTCATCCTGACGAGTACTCATGATTGTTTCATTGTAGTCATCCTGACGAGTACTCATGATTGTTTCATTGTAGTCATCCTGACGAGTACTCATGATTGTTTCATTGTAGTCATCCTGACGAGTACTCATGATTGTTTCATTGTAGTCATCCTGACGAGTACTCATGATTGTTTCATTGTAGTCATCCTGACGAGTACTCATGATTGTTTCATTGTAGTCATCCTCAAAGCACACATTGCGTACAAAACCTTCGGCTGACCATGCGTTATGAAGAATCTTGGATTTTGCCAACAATGAAAACAAAACAGGAAAAACTCAGTCCGAATTTATTTAGTCGTTTTGAAAATTGGTATTTTTTTTCAACACATAATTTTTAAGAAAAATAGTTCACAAACCAATGAGTATGATGAGATGTTCAAACATTTTATTTTGATTTAAAGAAGGCAGATTTAACAAAAATATGGATAAGTCCTTGAGTTAGATAAAGCGATATGACCACCTTAACCATGATATAAGCCCTGTGGCACACATTTGATGCAGAATTCCATCGCATTTGTCTCAAGTTCGATGCAACTAGTTGCGGCGGATTTGCCGTTAGTTTATTTTTTCTTTGGTCCACAGTTTGTGGCAAAATTGCAGCACACGCTTCCTGCACCTATCTGTCACACAGTTTGCCGTAACTTTATGGTACACGCTAGATCTGGAAGAGTTATATACTGCATTTTGCAATGTCCTCAGTGTCGTCCCACCCTGGCCATCAGTGTTCATTTTATTTGGAGGACATTGCTTATAGAATTTCTTGTAACATCTACAGAAAAATATCAACCCACCGGGGCCCTTTTCTGGCCTAAGGCCAGTTTTTTTTTTTTAATTTGATTTAACACGTGCAAATGTATAATCGAATGGTATGAATGGTGGTTTGGAAGATAACAGTTCTTTCTCCTCTAGTCACCAAACATATGTCAGTATACATTAGATATTGATACATGATATGTTAATTGATCCTGAAGATAGAAATTACGGACGGTGGAAAGGGTAAAAAGACGTTAATGCAAAATAAACTAATGTAAAAAAGATCTATTGAAATACACAACAGACTAGCTTAAATCAAAATCAACATACTTCGTTGCAAAATCAACAAACTCCGTTGCAAAACGTTCGATCACCAATGCCAAACATCAATCAATAACAGAATTGACACTATAGGAATGTATTAATTGTATATTGTTTAACGTCCCTCTCGAGAATATTTCATTCATATGGAGATGTCACCATTGCCGTTGAAGGGCTGCAAAATTTAGGTCTATGGTCCGCACTTACGCCCTTTGAGCAAGGAGGGATCTTTATCGTGTCACACCTGCTCTGAAACGGGACCTCGGTTTTTGCGGTCTCATCCGAAGGACTACCCCATTTAGTCGCCATTTACGACAAGCAAGGGGTACCAAGGACCTATTCTAACCCGGATCCCCACGGGATAGTACGTGCAAACAAGACCGTGCATTATCGTAATCAACACTATATGGCGCACGAGTCTTAATTTACGTAATAATTATATAACGGTCGATAGACGATATTACCTCCACTTGAGCCCACCTCTAGTAGGTCTGTGTTTTCCCAACTCTTTAGATTCCAAATAGGAGTTATGGGATTCATCACTGTTCGTTATCTTCAACTTTTATAAGAGTTATGAGATTGATCACTGTTCGATATATTCACCTTTATAGGAGTTATGAGATTGATCACTGTTCGTTATCTTCACCTTTATAGGAGTTATGAGATTGATCACTGTTCGTTATCTTCACCTTTATAGGAGTTATGAGATTGATCACTCTCCGATATCTTCACCTTTTATAAGAGTTATGAGATTGATCACTGTTCGTTATCTCCACCTTTATAGGAGTTATGAGATTGATCACTGTCCGATATCTTCACCTAGTCATATCTTCCTCCGCTCATGGGGAATATTTTATGGGCAAACTTCCTACAAACATCCAATTAGCGACATATTATCTAATAATGGCTTAGTAAATCAAATATATGAAAGTACTTCTCAAAGAACATATATTGACCCAATTTTCACAAAATTAAATGTTCAGTTACTCTCAACATTGACTTCATTTCTAGTGACCACAAAGCTACATACATATCGTTGGTTTTGAATTACAATTCTGAGTGTGCTTATGAACGTAAAATTTGGTAGTACAAAACGCATACGAGGGCTGTTCGATATGTAATGTGTATTGTACCACAGCGCGATAACACTTTGCACGATTTCGTAGATGATGATACTCTCGAATAGCTCTATTCAATACCTTTCGAACGGTAGTCTTCAGCTCCACATAGTTTTAAACTTATAGTCATTTCAATAGAGCCAGTCGTTGACCACTGTTGTAAAAATCGTTGGGAAACGCGTTGAGAATATTGAAGAAATTAGAGCTTATATAAAAGTTTGCACAAAACTCGGTCAATCGGTAATGCAGATTTTTACTGAATTGGGGGATGTTTATGGGTCTGGTAAGGTATTTTATGAGACAGTTCGTAGGTGGAGAAAGAAATTTCTGACTGGCACAGAGTCCGTCAAAGATGCAGCAAAATTTGGCCGACCTGTGACTGTAACAGGCAAGGCAAATGTCTCAAAAGTCATGGAAATAATTGAAAGGGATGGCAGATACACGATTCGTGATATTGCCAAAGCTGGTGGCATATCGCTATCGCGGGTGCATTTCATTTTGAAGCGTATTTTGAAATTACGAAAGATTTCTGCCAGATAGATACCGCATATATTGACAGATGACCAAAAAAACGGGTACGAGTACAAACCGCTAATCAATTGCTCAAAATGTTTCCCAAATTCAATCAAAGACAATTTGCAAACATTGTTACTGGTGACGAAACATGGGTTGACTATATCGAACCAGTAAGAAAAATTGGAAACAAAATATGGCTAACTAAACACGGTAGAAGGCCTGTAGTTGCCAAAAGAACCATAAGCACAAAGAAGGTTCTTTATTGCAAATTCTTCTCATGTGATGGTATAGCCGTACAATTTCCGGTGCCGAATGGCAAAAGTGTTACAGGTCGGTATTACCGAATGTTATACTAAAAAGCTCAAGAAATATTATTATGAACGACGCCCTGTGTCAAGATTTAGGCATGTTAGTCTACTTCATGATAATGCTCAATCACATACATCTGACCTTGTGAAGCAATTTATTCAAGTCGGAGAAGGTTACCGTCTTACCACACCCACCATACTCTCCAGATCTAGCCTCATGCGACTTTCTCCTTTTTCCAAAACTTAAAAAAGTTCTTATCTGGTCGTCGTTACAAGTCCCGACAAGCCCTTGGCTCAGCCATCAGTCAATGGCTCAGAGGTCTACCTAAATCAGCGTACCGCGACGCATTTCAGAAATGGATTCAGAGATTGAAATTATGTATTTCAAATCGCGGAGAACACTTTGAAGGGATGTAATGCTCATTTCACTATTTCAGTCGAATGCTTTCGAGATATCGTACAATACACATTACATATCGAACAGCCCTCGTACCTTGATAGGTTTTAACCTATCAATCCAATAATTGATGAAAGTAATTGGTCAATAATCATATGTGATGCAAAAATGTTACAGAAGCTGTGGGAAGTTTCATGCGTACGTAAGTATATACTAAAAAATCTAACATGATTCGACCAAAATCGCAACTTTGGATCGATTCCGTATTACGAAAACAAGTTTGCCAATACAACCTAACATTGGACAAATGCTATGTGTGTCGTATTTCATACCGATTGTTTAGCCGTTCATTACTCCGTTTTTCTGATCAAAACATAGGGATCACCGATGGGTGTGGCCGGTCGACAGGGGATGTTTACTCCACTTATGCACCTGATCCCTACTGTGGTATATCCAGGGGTCCGTGTTTTGCCCAACTCTCTATTTTGCATTGCTTATATACAGTATGATGCAATAAGTATTCGTACAAAATGGCGGCGTGTTTACATTCGCGCTTGCAGCCAATAGATTTAGCGGAGTATGAAATAGTTTTTAAATAGCGTCGGGATTCCGTCAGTTATTTATAACATTGTTTACTCATGTGACATTCCATGTGTCACATGGTTTTGTTATCGTCTGCTATATTTCCGGAAATATACAAGTGAAAGCGAGATGGGTAGAAAGGGGAAAGAGTTATCAAGCGATGTAAAGAATGTTATATGGAATCTCTTAGACCAGGGAAATTCTATTCAGAAAGTGTCAGAGCTGTTAGGAATTCCTCATACGACGATTTCAAGTGTGAAAAAACGTATTGAACAGAGAGGTTCAGCGGAAAACACCAAACGAAGCGGTCGGCCTCCAAAAGTGACAGATCGCCATTATCGACGATTGGAAAGGTTGGTCAAAACGAACAGAAGGCAAAGTTTGTTAGACATTACGAACAAATTTAATGAAAATGTGGATCAACCTGTTGCCAAACGTACCCTGCAGCTTTATCTCCATAAACATGGTTTCTCGAGGCGAGTGTCTAAGAAGAAAGTGGTTGTGAAGGAAGTTAACAGGAAAAAAGATTGTCTTGGTGCAGGGAAAAGAGACGATTGACAGTAGAAAACTATTGGAACAGAGTTATTTTTCGGACGAATCTAAAATCATGATAGGACATGATTCCCGTGTGTATGTGTGGCGCAAAAAGGATGAGGGATGGCGGCCTGCTTTAGTGACACCACGACAAAGTAAGCCATGTTATGAAGTGATGATTTGTGGGTGTGTGACATGGGAAGGTGTGGGGACTATCATGTCTGTGAATGGCAATATAAACGCTGAGAAATATCAGGAGGTCATTGATGAGAACTTGTGGCCAGTTATAGTCCGTCATTTCCCCGCTGAAAATTACATATTTCAGCAGGACAACGTTCCGGTACATCGGGCGAGAAGCACCCAGGAATTTCTTCACAGAAACAATGTTACCACCATGAGTTGGCCAGCACAGAGTCCAGATCTAAAAAGAAAGCTTCAGACACAAGTTGGGAGGATCAGGAGTAGGGATGACCTCTTCCGAGAGATTCAGGACATCTGGACAGGGATCACGGTAGACTATGTTAGAAGCCTATATCGATCGATTCCTCGAAGATTATTGAGTATTATAAGATTGACAGGACATTTGACAAAGTATTAGGTAAGTTTAGTTTGTTTTATTAATTTTAGAAACGGCATATCAACATTTTTATTCTGACCTAATTCCGTCGCGAATGTAAACACGCCGCCATTTTGTACTAATACTTATAGCATCATACTGTACTTATTACTTTTGTATTCTTTACAGGAGTTATGAAAGGTGAAGATAACGAACAGTTGATGAAAGCTGAAGGTATCAATGAAAGGTGAAGATAACGAACAGCGATCAATCTCATAACTCCTATAAGCAATACAAAATAGAGTTGGGCAAACATGGACCCCTGGACATACCAGAGTTGGGAGCAGGTGCCTAGGAGGAGTAAGCATCCCCTGTCGACAGGCCACACCCGCCGTTAGCCCTATATCTTGATCAGGTAAACGGGGTTATCCGTAATCAAAATCAGTGTGCCAAAAACGGCCTACAATTGATAAAAGACCAAGTATAAATGATGTCACGTTTGATTCACATTTGCTTCACGTCAACAGACAATTGTGTCCACATCATATTCGTACAAAACTTTACTCTATTCCATTGGGAGTTTTACATACGTTATTTGAAGAAGCTATGACTAGTCTATGTTTGGATTTTTCAACACCTGAATATAGACTTAACTCTATGATTATGGATGTTGCCTACCACAGGCTCTATAAACCAGCACGGACCATGGATGATATTCCTTCCAAATCATGCCGTCAGTTCCTTAAGCTCAAATTTACAAACAAAGGAATAGATGCCGTCAACATAAGCAACATTCTTCGTCATAAAAGGGGTCAGTCGTGTATTCCAACTTATTTCAAGTTCAAGTCTACACCCTGTATTTCCTACAGCTATACTTCTACTGTTGCATCCAAACTTTTTAATTATAAACAAACTTTGCAGTGCTTAGATATAGACCATCTTATACGTAATCCACCAACATGTTCTTGTTCTTCATCTTCTTTCAACTACAGTCAAGCTGGACATGTCATTACTGGTGATGTTGATATAGTTGAAAATGAGGACCTCAAATCACTTATTCTTAAAGGTCCTAAATACAGAGAACATCGGTCTTTTAATTGGCGACAGAACTTCATCTCTATTATGAGTTCTGTCGAAGATTATGCCAGACGATGGGCTAAATATGAAAAAGAAGAACTTGATACATTGTCAGAATGGGTTAAAAGCATAAGAGGGATATTAAAATCCCGCATTAGACACATGAAAACAAAAGTACGTACCATCTATCCTTCTGTGTTTAGTAAACCAGAAGTGATAAAAGAATTAGATAGGTTACATGAGGAATATGTTTTTGTTCCAGCTGACAAAGCTAGTAACAACATTGTCTTTGTTTGTAAGGCTCATTATTACAATTGTATTTTAAACGAACTTGGCATTAATTCCACTTTTGGTAATCATACTTATACTCCAACTGCCCTTTCAAAAGACGAAATTCTTCAAAACCATGCTTCAGTTTTAGACACATTTAATATTCCAGTCAATGGGTCGAATGAATATGAGTTACCGTACCTATACTGGATTCCTAAACTACATAAAAACCCTTACAAGCAAAGATACATTGCTGGATCCAGTAAGTGCTCTACCAAGCCCCCATCTTTGCTCCTCACGAAAATGTTAACAGCTGTGAAGGAGAAACTTCAAACTTACTGTGCGACTACCTATGCCAGAAGTGGTGCTAATCAAATGTGGATTCTAAAAAATTCTAAAGAACTTTTAGTAAACTTGAAATCACAGAATTTTCCCCAAATCAATAGCATTAAAACCTATGACTTTTCAACACTATATACGACCATTCCTCACGATAAATTAAAGACTATACTTTTTGACATCATAGACAGTTGCTTCTTCAACAAAAACGGAAAACGGAAATATTCATATCTAGTGAACAGCCATTCAAAAACTTACTTTGTTAACACCACTCTGATTCCACGCACAAGTACTCTGAAGTTGAAATAAAAAATATGCTAGAGTTCCTCATTGACAATATCTTCGTGGTCTTTGGTGATCAGGTCTTCCAACAGTCTGTTGGAATTCCCATGGGCACGAATTGTGCTCCTTTGTTAGCTGACCTGTTTTTAAATTCATATGAAGCAGAATTTATTCAAAAACTTCTACGTGAGAAGAAAAAATCTCTCGCTGTGACCTTCTATTCGACTTTTAGATATATCGATGACGTTTTGTCTATTAACAATGATAGCTTTCATTCATATGTCGATTTGATATATCCCTGTGAGCTCGAAATAAAGGACACCACAGAGTCGTCCACTTCTGCTTCATACTTAGATATTTTATTGAAAGTAGACATTAACGGCAAACTAACAACTCAAATGTATGACAAACGGGATGATTTCAGCTTCTTCAGCGTCAACTTCCCACATTTATGTAGCAATATTCCATTATCACCTGCATATGGTGTTTATATATCTCAATTGATTCGATATGCAAGAGCCTGTTCTGGGTATAGTCAGTTTTTAAATCGAGGTAAGCTACTGACAAACAAGTTGATGGTACAGGGATTTCAACAGTCTCGATTGAAGTCAGCATTTCGCAAATTCTATGGTCGTTATAACGATCTAGTTCGTCAATACAACCTCGCATTGGGTCAAATGCTGTCTGACGTGTTTCATACCGATTGTTAAGCCGTTCTTGGCACACTGATTTTGACTGCGGATAACTCCGTTTACCTGATCAGGATATGAGGCTCACGGCGGGTGTGACCGGTCAACAGGGGATGCTTACTCCTCCTAGGCACCTGATCCCACCTCTGGTGTGTCCAGGGGTCCGTGTTTGCCCAACTATCTATTTTGTATTGCTTGTAGGAGTTATGAGATTAATCACTGTTCGTTATCTTCACCTTGCATGAAACACGTCAGACAGCATTTGACCCAATGATAGGTTATACTGGCAAACTAGATCGTTATAACGCATAAAGTCGATGCACCATCAAATTGTTTTTCAGTAGCCTGCCTCGATTTGAAAACTGACCATAGGCAGAAAAAGCTCTTGCGTATCGAATCCGTCGATATATATAAACACCATATGCAGATGATAATGAAATATTGCTACATAGATATAGTAAGTTGACGATGGAGAAGCTGAAATCATCCCGTTTGTCATGAAGTTGAGTTGTGAGTTTGCAGTTAATATTTACTTTCATAAAATATTGAAGTATGAAGCAGAAGTGGACGACTCTGTGGTGTCTTTTATTTCGAGTTCACAGGGATATATCGAATCGACATATGAATGAAAATTATTATTGTTAATAAATAATACGTCGTCGATATATCTAAATGTTGAATTGAAGGCCAGAGCATGAAATTGTTTCTTTTCACGTAGAAGTTTTTGAATAAATTCTGCTTCATAGGAATATAAAAACAGGCCAGCTAACAAAGGACCATAATTCGTGCCCATGAGAATTCCAACAGACTGTTGGAAGACATGATCACCAAAGGCATTGGCAAGATATTGTCAATGAGGAACTCTAGCATATATTTTATTTCAAATTCGGAGTAATTATGCGTGGAATCAGTGTGGTGTTTAACAAAGTAATTTTTTGGATAACTGATCATTAGATATAAATATTTCCGTGTTCCATTTTTATTGAAGAAGCAACTGTCTATGATTTCAAAAAGTCTAGTATTTAATTTATCATGAGGAATGGTCGTGTAAAGTGTTGAAAAGTCATACATTTTGATGTTGTACATTTGAGAAAAGTTTCGTGATTTAAAAAGTAATAGTTCTTTACAATGATTTAGAATCCACATTTGATTTACACCACTTCTGGTATATGTAGTCGCACAGTACGTTTTAAAGTTTCTCCTTCACAGCTGTTAATATTTTCGTGAGGAGCAAAGATAGGGACTTGGTAGAACACTTGCTGGATCTAGGATATCAAATTTCAGATTTCTAAGTTAAAGTATATAGTGGGATAAACACCGGAAAAGTATATTCTACAATAAATCTTTTTTTTAAAAATCAGTCAACTGTGACGAAACTTAAACTTAATCTGTAAACATACAGTGGTAAACCACACACCGATTTTCAGTTTCCAAATTAAAAATCTTGAAAACTGAATTCTGCACAAAGGCCCATGTATGTCTAATTCCATTCAACAGTGACGAAACTTAAACTTATACAGTAGTAAAATGCATGCTTGAAAATCAAACCATGATGGACAGATACTTTGAAGGACGGAATGGCAGTAAACAGACAGACGAAGAGGAAACCCTTCGGTTTTTAGCGGTAGAAGACTGATAAAAGGTTCTCACTTGAAAACTGTAGGAGGAGTTAGACGAACAAATTATGTACCTCCAATAACATTAGTTTCCAAATCAAGTGGAAAAACCCTTGTAAGGAAGGTCGAAATGTATCAAGAATGCAACATGATCTAGAATGATCCACAAAGACGATACACATCACGTTTCAGCTTGATACAAAAATAGGAAAAACGCAAGAGGTTCACAGGCCTTATTGATCATCTGGGTACATGTATTACTTGAAAGTATCACTATTCCCAAAGGGCTATGAAATGTATAACTTCCTGTTCTATCAAAGCTGAATTGAACCACTTACCCACAGTGTCAAACAAGGTGTGTGCCTTCAAAGCTCTCAAAGGTCACGAAAGTGTTGAAAGCCTTTACATGATACATGTATATGTTAGTATACAAAATATGATTATTTTGGACCCACCTTAGAGTTTATTTGCTAAACTCAGTTTTTGGTAATTCTTTAGTATATATTTCACGTTTATCAAGGCAGAGGTGATGAAAGGGTGAGATAGGCTACATGAGAACTGCATTGTAAACGAACTTCGCTTTAATTCCGGAGGGGATACGGATTAGAATTGGTTATCATTACTCGTTGTTTGTCATAAGAGGCGACTAAATGGTGGCGGTTCCCAATGGCCTCTGGATTAGAATAGGTCCTCAGTACTCCTTGCTTGTCGTAAGAGGCAACTAAATGGAGCGTCACTTCCAATGAGACCGCAAAAAGCGAGGCCCCGTGTCATAGCAGGTGTGGAGCGATTAAGATCCCTCCCCATTCAAAGACCGTAGTCCCCGAGCATAGGCCTAAATTTTGCAGCTGTTCACCGGCAATGGTGAGGTCTACATATGAATGAATAATTCTGAAGAGGTGCATTAAAGAATTATAGAATCAATGAATTTGATTCTACATTTGGTAATGCAACTTATATTCCAAGTTCCCTTTCAAAATTACGCATCAGTTTTAAACACATTTAAAGGACACATCTCGTGTTTTCAAAGTATACAGAATTATATGCATCTTGTCTTCCTTATGCTTATAGAAATTAATTGTAATAGTTCGTTCGCTGAAGTATTGCGATAATTAGCCACAATACGGACTTAAATCTAAGCCCCGATTTCAAAAAGCCTAGTTAATTAGATAGGTAGTTACGTGGGACAGTGACGTCATATGCGACCTTCGTCGATCAACTTGTTGTAAAAGTAGTGTTAGATATTTTTAAAAACTCGGGTTTTAGAGGCCTATTTATTTACCATGGATAACATTTATTTCGATGTTGACAAATTATCCGAGTCTTATATCTTTTAGCTACCAATGCATACAAATAGCGACCCAAATGTAGCGAGGAAAGCGAGTATGACATCTGCATTTGCGAGTAAATAATGTATACATGGGATCACTGTCTAAACACTATTTGATAATGCCATTTCTTTAAACAACTGTAATTAGCGTTGTTGCTTTTCTAAAATAAACAGTACAATTATTATTAAATTTATTTTTGAATAAGTTAGATAGGCCTGAATTATGATACGATTACGCATCATTGACAACTAGCTACTGTCACGGGTGCATTTCGAAATAAATAAATAAAAATGATCAAATTTATAGTGAAAATCACAATACTTTTAAATTATTCTATTCAATCAATTTTATTAATCATTATTTTTTTTAATCTACACGTTGTTACTTAGGAAGTGGGAGCGCGGCGTGTTGTTATTTCATGTACGTACGCGTTCCTTAAAAAATGAAAGCATTAATTCAATTCAAAGTTGGAAAATATCATATTTTAATATTTATAATTGAAAGTTCAATTATCTTTTATCTTTAAATTTCTTTTTTAAAGCTTCCAGTTGGTAGAATCTCCGATCACAAGTTCTGCCTATATGTTGTTACAAGATGAAAGGTCAGTTGGTGTGAGTGTGTATTGAATTTGAGAGCAGAACGAAAAGCATATGCCGTAGCCCTATATGTAACAGTGCGTAGCTTCGATAGTTAATGGGACGAATGAATTTCAGTTACCGTACCTATACTGGATTCCTATAAACTTCACATAAACCCTTACAGAGTTACAATGCTGGATCAAGTAGATGTTCCACCTGTTATGGGTAAGAATATCCTTCAATAACTCAGCAGAATTGAATAACAATGACAATTAAAGAATTAATACAATTTATTTACAATTGTTGAAGGAAAATTATAACAATGATAAAATACTAATTTACAATAGGTATACAATAATAATGTCTGCTGCGAGTTTGAATGCCGAGCTGAATTCACACACAGAATGATCACTAATCAGAATAATTTCAATAGTTACCTAGATATATAACAATTCCGTTTAATCACCAATTCTTAAAGTACTTGTATGATGATATTTATATAGTGTATTTATACAATCAACAGGGGATGCTTACTCCTCCTAGGCACCTGATCCCACCTCTGGTGTGTCCAGGGGTCCGTGTTTGCCCAACTATCTATTTTGTATTGCTTGTAGGAGTTATGAGATTGATCACTGTTCGTTATCTTCACCTTGCATGATAAAGTCTCCGGAACATTAATAAAGAAGACAGTTATGTAATCAGTGTGACGTCATCTTTCTACTGAAGTGATAAACATCGACAAACATCGAAAATCCAGACATATCACCTGTGAGAATCAAGTACAAGAATTACACAACATACCGAGATCCTATCTGTGCTGCTCACGGAAATATTAACTGCTTTAATGGAGAAACTTCAGACGTATTGTACCGAGAAGTTGTGTAAAAATTATCAGGATTCTAAAAAAAAAAAAAAAAAAAAAAAAACGTTTAGTAAATTGGAAATCATAAACATTTCCCAAAACTAACATCAAAACATTTGACTTTTCGACACTTTGCACGATCATTCCTCACTATAAATCGAAGACTAGACTATTTGGCATTATAGAGATTTGTTTTAGAAAAATGGAACATGAAAATATTCATTTCTTGTGATCAGCCATGCAAAAATTACTAGTTAAACATCACTCTGATTCCACACACAACTACTTTGAGATAAAAATATACTAGAGTTCCTAATTGACAAAATCCTCGTCGTCTTTGGTGATCAAGTAGTCCAACAGTCTGTTGGAATTCCCATCGACACGGATTGTACTCCTTTAATAGCCGACCTGTATCATATTCTCATGAAGCAGAGTTTATTTGATGAAGGTATAGAACTCACAGCGGGTGTGACCGGTGGACAGGAGATGCTTACTCCTCCCAGACACCCGACCCCACCTCTGGTATATCCAGGGGTCCGTATTTGCCCAACTCATGATTCTGTATTCCTTGTGGGAGTTATGGGATAGATCATTGTTCGTTATCTTTAACTTTACAAAGAAGATTTGGAGAATGAGCTGCAGTGTCTCTTTCATTAATGAATTTATGAATCTCTTGAATTGTCCAACCCTTCCAAATCGTATTAGAACAATACAAGGTGTAACTGAGAACAATACAAGGTGAAGATAACGAGCTGTAACTGGTGATAAGTTTCTACTACCCAAGTATGCACTAATTAATACCTATCAGTATAACTAATATAATCCCCAAGATGTGATGAATTATTGAGCAAAATAAACAAGGAAATATTACTTGAGAGCATACCTACAATGAACGTTTCGTATAAAGTATTGCAGCTTCACCCGCAATCGTTGCACACTGTATTCACCTGACAAATATTGATTTTTGTAAACCTCTAACGCGGCCATGAGTTAATACTTCTTACTTACTAGAAATACTGTACAATATTGCAACATTAGTCTTTCTCTGTTGCAATTTTTCTTAATACAATATCAGAGGAAATACAAGTATAAACACCACAAACGGAATGCTTTTCCTACCATTTATACATTTTTTCTAGCTGCCCTCAGATCCCATGTGATCAGCCCAGGCCCCACTCTCCGAACTTAAGATTCTGGATTCCTCCTGTATTTATATACAATGATCGACAAAAGACTGCAAATTTTAGACTAGTGAGTTTTATTGTGTTTTGATATTTGACAATTTATATAGCACCCAGAGATTAACTCCACATATATATTACACAACGAACAACAAGTATTCATAGACATTTTGGTATTGTTTTTGTCTAATTATTTTGTTTTCATTAGTCACCATTTTAAAGGAGGAAGTGAGCCATGTCGTATTAGAGAAATGTTCTGTCTAGCATCTGGATTTATCTGTAGAACTGTGGAAAGCAACTCCTTTTGCCCAGGAACTGTGCCACTTCGCTTTTTACATCTGTTCCCAGCACGACACACGGGTACAATAGGATAAAACATATTACTGATGCAGTCATTTTCAGTTGCAGCAGGCGTGGTATTAACGGCTTGATCTTTTTCAGAGATATTTGAGTAAATTTGATTTCGTTCGGAATTCTTGAAGGTGCTGTTACTATTTCCTTGTCTTGGTCGATATTTGTTACACAAATGGTGTTTATCGATGGGTGGGCATTCTTTGGTTGGGCTTTCCTCTTCTCTTTTCAACAAAACACCACCTCTGATTGGATTAGAAATTTTGTGAAATTCGATCTTTTCATCCGTGCGATGCAGCTGAAATCCTTTTCTATGATTCAGAGAACAACTGTTACTTCTTTGGCGAAATACGTCCGTTTCATTTTGATGTTTAGAATATTGCAAGTTGTTCAGGAAGAAGGTAATCTTGTCGAACTTTGGCAGACAAATCGGCAGCTTCTCATTCGGCATGATATAAAAATGTTGTAAACTCTACAAATTATCAGATAACTTTAGTAACATACACCTTTCACTTGTTGTCTTGCTTGCTGTTAATACATGTACTTCATAAACACTAGCGATAATTGCGATATTAAAGTAAGAATTGATTCAAAGTCTACAAAACGTACCTGTCAAATGAAGTTATGAAATCCTTCAGTCTTCAGATAAGATTGTCTTTCCTTATATACATCACTATACATGGAGGAGATAAATACCATTGGACAGAGAGGGGTGTTAATTACACGTAAGTTCTGATTCACCCAGCTGTTAAACTCTTCCTCTATTTTATCAACGATTGGTCCTTAAGTACACTATATATATAATATTTATGTGCGAGGCTTTTAAGTTCAAACTGTGAGAAGATTTATATGGACAATCAGTGTACTTACATTGTAATATTTCCTCAAAGCAGATTAACTTCAGCATCCTGTAATTTTCTCAGAAATGGGAAGAAAATCAAAATCCTCGTAACGTGCACATTTCAATACCCATAAAACACTACTCTATAACACAAATATTTCTAAAGTATTGCTAAAGCAATACATGTCGCGTATCAGCGCTCTCTGCCCATTATATGCAGATCATGTGTAGTTTGACCAGCGGACGGGTATCATTGTTCAGCGGACGGGTATCATTGTTGTAATGCCAAGAAATTGAATTTCGATCTCTTGTAAATAGATGAGGCTGAATCGATTGCAAATTGTATGTCTTAAGTTGTAAAGGTTTCGCACAGTAAAAAAAAAAGAATGAGACAAAGTACAAGAATTAATTCAGTCAACCATGAAACTAAGTTTAGCAACTTTAGTTAAAGTGATTCAACTGTAACCAAAAGGTATTTACTCATTCAATAACCACAAAAAGTAAGATTCCTATGTCTGAAAATCTACATTCAGCATAATTTTCCATCAATCTCATAAAAATCTTTGAAACTTCATTTGTTTACCTGATCAGGATATAGGGCTCACGGCGGGTGTGACCGATCGACAGGGGATGCTTCTCCTCCTAGGCACCTGATCCCACCTCTGGTGTGTCCAGGGGTCCGTATTTGCCAAACTATCTATTTTGTATTGCTTGTGGGAGTTATGAGATTGATCACTGTTCGTTATCTTTACCTTTCATTTGTATCTACTCATTAGGTAACTACATGAATGGTGAAGATAACGAACAGTGATCAATCTCATAAAAACTACAAGCAATACAAAATAGAGAGTTGGGCAAACACCGACCCCTGGACACACCAGCATTTCACAAATTCTATGGTAATTATAACGATCTAGTTTGCCGATATATTTTGCCATTTGGTGAAATGAAAAGGTGAAAATAACGAACAGTGACCAACCTCATAACTCTAATAAGGAATACAAACTTAAAAATTGGGCAAGCGCGGACCCCTGGATATACTAGAGATAAAAGCATGTGCCTAGGAGTAGTAAGCACACCCTATCGACCGTTCAAATGTTGTCTGACGTGTTTCATACCAATTGTTAGACCGTTCTTTACACACTGAATTTGACTACGGATTTCTCCGTTTACATGATGAAGGTATAGACTCACGGCGGGTGTGACCGGTGGACAGGAGATGCTTACTCCTCCCAGACACCTGACCCCACCTCTGGTATATCCAGGGGTCCATATTTGCCCACCTCATGATTCTGTATTCCTTGTGGGAGTTATGGGATAGATCATTGTTCGTTATCTTTAACTTTAAAATGAAGATTTAGAAAATGAGCTGCAGTGTCTTTTTCATTAATGAATTTATGAATCTCTTGAATTGTCCAACCCTTCCAAATCGTATTAAAGCAATACAAACTGTAACTGGCGATAGTTTTCTATTACCCAAGTATGCACTAATTAATACCTATCAGTATAACTAATATAATCCCCAAGATATGATGAAAAATTGAGCAAAATAAACAAGGAAATATTACTTGAGAGCATACCTACAATGAACGTTTCGTATAAAGTACTGCAGCCTCACCCGCAATCGTTGCACACTGTATTCACCTGACAAATATTGATTTTTGTAAACCTTTAACGCGACCACGAGTAATACTTCTTACTTACTAGAAATACTGTACAATATTGCAACATTACTCTTTCTCTGTTGCAATTTTTCTTAATACAATATCAGAGGAAATACAAGTATACACACCATAAACTGAATAATGTTTTTCGTACCATCTATACAACATTTTTTCTAGCGGCCCTCAGATCCCATGTGATCAGTCCAGGCCCCACTCTCCGAACTTAAGATCCTGGATTCCTCCCTGTATTTATATACAATAATCGACAAAAGACTGCAAATTTTAGACTAGTGAGTTTTATTGTGTTTTGATATTTGACAATTTATATAGCACCCAGAGATTAACTTCACATATATATTACACAACGAACAACAAGTATTCATAGACATTTTGGTATTGTGTTTTGTCTAATTATTTTGTTTTCACTAGTCACCATTTTAAAGGAGGAAGTGAGCCATGTCGTATTAGAGAAATGTTCTGTCTAGCATCTGGATTTATCTGTAGAACTGTGGAAAGCAACTCCTTTTGCCCAGGAACTGTGCCACTTCGCTTTTTACATCTGTTCCTAACACGACACACGGGTACAATAGGATAAAACATATTACTGACGCAGTCATTTTCAGTTGCAGCAGGCGTGGTTTTAACGGCTTGATTTTTTCCAGAGTTGTTTGAGTAAATTTGATTTGGTTCGGAATTCTTGGAGGCGCTTTTAATTCCTTTGTTTTCAGGTTTTTCTGAGCACCCTGCCTTGTATGTTTTGGCATTATTTTCTTTTCTTTGTCGATATTTGCTACGCAAATGATGTCCATCGATGGGTGGGCATCCTTTGGTTGCGCTTTCTTTATCTCTTTTCAACAAAACACCACCTTTAATTGGATCAGTAATTCTGTGAAATTCGATCTTTTCATCCGTGTGATGCAGCTGAAATCCTTTTCTATGATTCAGAGAACAACTGTTACTTCTTTGGCGAAATACGTCCGTTTCATTTTGATGTTTAGAATATTGCAAGTTGTTTAGGAAGAAGGTAATCTTGTCGAACTTTGGCAGACAAATCGGCAGCTTCTCATTCGGCATGATATAAAAATGTTGTAAACTCTACAAATTATCAGATAACTTTAGTAACATACACCTTTCACTTGTTGTCTTCCTTGCTGTTAATACATGTACTTCATAAACGCAGGTGATAATTGCGAATTGATTCAAAATCTACAAAACGTACCTGTCAAATGAAGTTATGAAATCCTTCTGTCTTCAGATGAGATTGTCTTTCCTTATATACATAACTATAAATGGAAAAGAGAAATACCATTGGACAGAGAGGGGTGTTAATTACACGTAAGTTTTGATTCGCTCAGCTGGTAGAACCTTCCTCCATTTTATAAAAGATTGGTCTTTAAGCATGATATGTACAATTGTTATCTACGAAGGACAATTAAAACTATGACAATGTACTGACATTGTATGATTGATTAACTTTAGCATCCTGTAATTTTATAGTAATGCCAAGAAATACCGGTATTATGGTTTTGATCTCTCGTAAATAGATGAGGCGAATTTGACGGACTCGACCACAAATTTCAGATTCCTAAGTTAATGTATCATAAAGTCTGAAAAAAATACATTCGACAAAATACCTCATCAATCTCATAAAAATCAGTCCACAGTGACGAAACTTAAACTTGTGCGGAAAACCAAGATGGATAGAAAGAGTCAGACAGACGGACAGACGAAGGGGAAACCTGTAGTATGCAAGGTGAAGACAATGAACAGTGACCAATCTCATAACTCCTACAAGAAATACAAAATAGATAGTTGGGCAAACACGGACCCCCGGACACACCAGAGGTGGGATCAGGCGCCCAGGAGTATCCTTCGATTTGCAGATGTAGGGGTCTAATAAGGTCCTCACTTGGAAACTGTAAGAGAACCTAAACGGACAAATTATTTATCTCAATTTCGAAATCAAGTGGCAAAACTGCTGCAACGGAGGTCAAAATGAGTCAAACTGTAACACAAAGAACGTACTCAACAAATACCAGCTTGATATGTGACAAAAACAAGGGCTATGAAATCTATGATAATTTTCCTGTTCAAAGCTAAATTCTAACACTTAGTGGCAGTATTAAACAAGATATATTTCTTTAAAACTCTCAAAGGCCACGAAATTGCCCATAATGTTGAAAGACTTTACATAATCCATACATATGTTATGTTGCAAAATATGACTATGGATCCACCCTAAAATCAGAATTATAGGGTTATTTGCGAAATTTTGTGCATTCCTGCCAGTTTATGTCTTCTATGTTTAGTAAAGCAGAAGCGATGAAAGGATTGAATACGTGACATGAGAGATATGCATTGGTTCCAGCTGACAAAGCACGTAACATTGTCTTTGTTTGTACGGTTCATAATTACAACTGTATTGTAAACGAACTTCGTTTTAATTCCACATTTGATAATTTAACTTATACTTTAAGTTCTCTTTCAAAATTACGTATCAGTTCGAAACACATTTAATATCCCAGTCAAGGCGACAAATGATTTCAGTTACTATACCTATAATGGATTAATAAGCTTCACAAAAACTCATACATTGCTGGATTCAGTAAATATTTTACCAAACCCCTATGAAAGGCGAAGATAATGAACAATGATCAATGAAAGGTGAAGATAACGAACAGTGATCAATCTCATAACTCCTATAAACAATACAAAATAGATAGTTGGGCAAACACGGACCCCTGGATACACCAGAGGGATGACTAGGAGGAGTAAGCATTCCCTGTCGACCGGTCATACCCGCCGTGAGCCCTATATATTGATCAAGTAAACGGAGTTATCCGTAGTCTAAATCAATGTACCAAGAATGGTCTAACAATCGGAATGAAACGCGTCAGACAGCATTTGACTCAATGATAGGTTGTATTGGCAACTTATGAACTTACTATATTGGCAAACGTACTATGAACTGTTCAAAGGCCAATTTCGAATAGGCCTATCCGCAGATTCGATTGCAGGAATGCCGACTTGATCCTACTTCTCTCACCGTCACAGTAGCGTGATTAACAGATTTGATATATTTTTTGATTGATGTGTTTCTTTTGAGATTAATGAGCTTGAAAATATTGAAATTTTAAATTAATGAGGTGATTGTTAAAATAATTAGCTACCAAGGTTCGTCGACTGTCTCTATCAAGATGTACTAATTTTACAGCCTTTCTATCGGAACATGTTCCCGATGAATATAAAAATGTAATAATATAAAAATAATTTCTTTCACACCTGTCCATTAAACGTTACGAAATTCGAACTTGATTCCTAGTTTGCCTCTTTGAAACTACACAGTAAGTTTCAAACGAATATTGGCAAGCATAACGGAAAAGGAAAATATTCTGGCAAACCAATGGGACAGACATAGGAACGGACGGACGGATGGAGAAGAAAGTTATAATCTCCTTCGGTTTTACAAACCAGAATGGGACTAATCAAACAGAGTGAAAGGGATTTGGCAGCAGGCGTAGCGTATTATAGCCATCTCCATACATCATGATCAAAGAAAACATTCTCCCTCGTGCTAGTTCAGGGTTGCCTCATTCATGGACACCGGGTTTGTTTTTCTGACCACTGCAGGAACATGGACTGTAACTACTTCAGGGATGCGCCATCATCTATTGTCCTCCCGCGAAGTTATGTGTTGTGATACGCATTATACACACTGAATATTTAGTAGATTAATATTCACATGTAAATCCTTGATTCCCTATTCTGGTCCTTCCTACCTCTGGGGGTCATTAATTGAACAAACTTTAACTTACTTTTAATTTATCAGGAGGCTTTCAGGTAATTTTCCAGTGATTCTTGACAAGATTTTTTGAATGACTCATCCTATTTTTACCTTTCCTTGATTATCTCCTTTTTGGAGGGAGCATGGTTCTTCAGTTGAACTAGAATTTCCTTTACTCATAAATTATTTGTAACAAGATTGATGTCTCTGGAGAAGTGGAAAATGATACAAGTTTACGGACAGACAGACGGACATTAGAGAACAGATGCTCAGAATACCTCACTTAAGCTTTCAGCTAAGGTAAACCAAAAAGAATATTGTACAGATAGATGTCCATATATTAGCTTCAATACTTTCTTCTTGCTTGTATAATAATAAAGAAATGGATGTTTTTGTTTTCCAAAACATCAAATGCAATATTGTTTGTAAGATTGTTAGGAAAATTGAGTTACCGGTATTGCTTCAAAATGTATTTATTTATAAGTATAGATTAGTTGATCAATAAAGTAAATACATAAAATGAAATTGGAGTGAAAAATAAAGTGAAACTGAATTAGAAGCGTTTCTAACGTTCACGTGCACTGTAGAACTACTGATGTACCTAGGTCTTGAAAACAACAAACAAGCTGGTGTGGATCCCCACCAATCAAGGAAGGGCGGTAATAATTATGAAGAACGTAATGAAGGGACCCGTGAAAACAACCTTGAATCAATGATTCATACTTCATAAGAAGTGTTTTAACGAACCAATAAATAAAATGTTGGTGTAATAAGCTACCTTAAATAGCAAATCCGCAATAAGTGTATAGATATGGATGAAGGTCAGTTCTTCGTCACGAGTGCTGACACGGAGCTCCGATTAGGGAATCTCGCTTCGGTGCAACACCCTCTTTGTAACTGACGACATTTTCTTTAACTATTCAATAATGCACCAAGTAACACCTATCGGAATAACTAATATAATCCCCAAGATCTGGAGAAAAATTCAGCAATATTGTTTGAGAGCATGTCTACAGTGTGTCGTATAAACTGTAATTGTGTCGTATACACCGATATGGGAACGATGATTGCCGAACATGATCGGGTTGCTGAGGCCGAGGTCATATACATTAAATGGATGCTTTTCTACGACTGGTATTGTTTTGAATGAATTTCCAGCGAAAGCTATAAGTGATGGACACCAAAATGTCACAGATATTGTAAGTAAAAATGCTGGATCTGATGGACTACTAACAGATTTGTTAAACTGTGACAATCTTGTAGAAAATTATGATTTTGTTTATCTATTCACCACAGAGGCTCTTGTGAGTACTAATCGTTCAGATCGCATTAGTGCGAGTCTTTTCGCCACACAACTACCAGATTGCAATGTCTTCAATGATACAGTTTTAAATCACTCAGAAACTGAAAATCTAGAAGCAAATCTGCACCAAAAGATTTGTATATTTCCAAACTGTTAGAGTTGTGTTCGAGTGACGAGTCCATGATTTTACGATACAGAGACACACTATGCACACATTCAAGAAATAATAGTGACTGTCCAACAGGAAATCTCATGAATAGAAAAAGTACAAAAGCAAGTTCTTGTGCCGAAAGATACGCAAGAGACTGTTATACATTGTATATGTTTATCAATGGTGAAAAACGAGGCATTGAACACGTTTTCGACAAACACAAAAACAACAGTTGCTCCACGGATGCATCAAAAGTTAAACACATAGAAACAAAAGTAGTGCTGCAAACCTTACTGCAACGCGCCTCAGAAATAGAAAATTCGTTATCCTAGTATGTTAAGGAAATTAAATCTTTAGGATCAGATCACGAGGCATTAAAATCTAAATATGATTGTATGGAAGCAGAGGCCACTTCTAGGTTCACAAAATATGACTCATATCTCAAACTTGCAAATGATAGACTCAAACCAGCTGAACTTGATATCCAGGAATTCCACAACTAAAAGCAACACCATAGAACAAATGACGAATTGAAAAGATTGTGTAAAGTTACTCAAACCACCCAAAAGGAAATACAATCGATCCCACTCAGCCCCGTGAAATCGTATGCAAGCGTTGCAACTAAATTCCAAACTGAAGGACTAAAACCATGTAATTTGTCCTCTAAACAAAACAACCAACCACTTGACAATGTGTCTGATGCTCCACCATCATGTAACACTATTGTAGATGATACTGCTATCATCGACCTCAGCAAAGCTGATTCACTGGGGGAAAACATGACAAAACGTATTCCCCCTCTATAGCCCCCCGCAATTCCAGTAAAAGACTGTAAAGGACCGTCACACATGGACGAACACCAACAGAAGACATCTAACTGTACATTTAACGGGGAAAAGTTAAGGATCAATGCGACACGAGATTATCCATGCAACAATGCAACGGTACGTGATCAATCTGAGCCAATCCAATGCACACAAAGGTATACCGAGAAACTGGGAAACCTCGGTCGTCATTCTAACGTCCGTAAATCTGATGATATCCGCCACGCGCTCAAACCTACTAAAGATGGAACATCATTAACTATTAACGTTGATGACGAAATATTCAAGGGCGTTGCGTACAAGCGAAATACCAGGTATTACATCGCTGGAATTGGACCCAGGTCCATACAGACCGGTTTGGTGAACTTTCTTAAAAACAGAGGCGTCTCTGTATCACACTGTGTAGTTTTTAAACAAAAACACTCAGGCGCAAGACGCAATGCAAACATCAACGTATCACTACGTGATGTGCAATCGATCGAATCGCCAGAATGTTGGCCTAATGGTATTTCCTGTCGCCGATGGTTAAGTAACAGACAGTGGGAGATCTAAATCGCGTGTGAACAAAAACAGGACAATGGGTTTGAGAAAAATGACAACCGGATGCAACCAGAGGACAATGATGTTGATTAAATTGTCATATATGTTGTTGTTTGCAACTGTTTATGTTCATTTGATCAACTGCAATGTTTTTATGTCAGTATTTTTCAATATTCTAACATGGAATGTACGTGGCATTATGTTATCGTCCGTAAGTTTATCAAAAATTCTGGACAATGTCAACTGTGATATTACCATTATATGTGAACACAAGCTTAAACCAACCAATGTGCAATACTTAGACACGATTTAGGTTACGTTAATATAGAACCAGGTCATGGTCAAAACTCTGACGATCTTTACTCAAGCATTATAGGCAAAGGAGGGGTTGGGATTATGTATAAGAAAGACTTGCAGTTTACAGTTTCTAAAATACCAGATATAGATTCTTCTCGCATCATTGGTATTGAGGTTAAACGCAAACACCAACACTCGTTATATATACTTGGTGCGTATTTACCATGAGATAGTAATATTCAATTATTCTACACTAAATTAAACCTGTTAGATGCATTGTTCAATAATTTTTTGCACTCTAGGTGATGTGGTAATAGGAGGTGATCTTAATGCCAGTGTTTATGAAACTGATCTGCTCCATGTTAATTCATACAAGTGTAAAGCACTCAAAGAATTTATTTCTCGAAACGATATATGTCGCCCGAGGATTGATTTTCCTGTTGCAGGGTCTGGTTATACCTTTTTACAAACTAAGACCACATTAGACTTTATTTTGTGTAGCAAAACTCTTTGTAGTAATGTATAGAAGTATAAACTTTTTGAAGAAGGTACCTTCAGTTCCATGTCTGACCACCTTCCAGTTTTTATGGATATTGTCTTAAACGTAAAGAATTATGTTTCATGTAAACCATATAACTCTCTTCCAGCATGGCACAAAGCAGATGTAAGTAAACTACAGGATTTTGAACTGTATATCAGCAACGAATCAAGTGTTTTGTTCGACAGAAATCTTAGCTCTGTTGATGACATCGATTGTTTTTGCACTGATATGTACCATGTTATACACTGCTGCATCCCTTTGTATTCCTTCAGCTAAATTTAAACCTCACTTAAGACCAGAATGGACGCCTAAAGTTAAAAGTCTGCACAGCCGAGAACGCCACTTACGGAATATCTGGTTAAGTCAAGGCCGTCGTCGAGGTATGGTACACGAATCTTATAAAAATTACAAACGAGCTAAAAGAGACTTTCGGAACGAGTTAAACGCTGAACATAAAAAATACACGGCATCGGTGTTCCATGACATTGATGAAGCCTCTGAATGTGATGTGAGGTTATTCTGGAAACTCGTTAAACGCCAGCATCCCCCCCCCCAAAAAAAATCATATCCAGAAATTGAACTTGACAGAAAACTGTTCGACAAGCCTGATTGCATTGCAAACTCTTTTTCCAGTTACTTTGAAAGGGTCTACAATCCAACTGACTGCAAAAACTTTTACTCAGAGTACTTTACCCTTGTTGAAAATTCGTACACTTCGATCAAGAAATCAACTTCTCATCAACAATATTCTACGATTCCGGGAGGCGAAGTGTCCTCAACTGAGGTATCTAACCTTATCAAGGAACTTAAACGCAGGAAGGCACCTGGACTGGACCATATTCAAAATGAACATCTTATAAATGGAGGACCCTCGCTTTCCACATGTATCTCGCACCTCTTCAACACAATAATCAAGATTGGTAAAATCCCGACTATCTGGAAAAAGGATCTCATAGCGTCTATCTACTATAGGGAAATAACAAGCCCAAAAAAGCTCCCGACAGCTACCGACCAATCACACTTCTTCCATGTCTTATGAAATTATTTGAGAAAATACTGATGCTGAGGATTTGCCATCACATACTACCATCCATCCAATTTCCAAACCCACAACAACTAGGCTTCCAACCAAGGTTAGGATTCATTACAGCCTCATTCAATCTCCAAGAAACTATCTTCCACAACTAAGAACATGGTAGTCATGTCTATGTTGCCTTTCTGGATACGCAAAAAGCTTTCGACACAGTCTGAAGGCATGGTCTCAAGCTCAAATTACGTCATCTCGGTGAGGCAGGATCTTTATGGACTCCCATCGATGATTGCCACATGGATACTTTCTGTTCAGTTGCCGTGAACCAGACGAATTCTGACTGGTTTCCCATTTCCCATGGAGTAAGGCAAGGTGGAGTCCTTTCAACCTTTCTTTATCTAGTGTTTATTAATGACCTTCTACATGAATTGCAAAACAATTGCACAAATACCGGAATCTACAGTATAAAATTTTCAAATCCAGCCTTAGCAGATGATATTTCCTGTGTAGCCTTGTCCCCACGGGCACTCCAAGTTCTTCTAGACACAAGCTACAGCTACTCAATACGGTGGAGATTTACCTTCAACGCAAATAAATCTAGCGTTTTGTGCTTCTTTCCCTTAGACACAGGCATTAACTCCACCTCATGGCGACTTGGCCAGGATACTATTCAACTCTCAAAAGCTTACACTCATCTTGGTATTCTTCTTGATGTAAAAATGGATCCCAGCGTAATGATTGCTAATGCATGCAGAAAAGGACAACAGCCATATTTTGCCCTTAAAATCAATGAATACCTCAACCCTGCGACTTTATCCAAATTGTATCAACGAGTTATTCTTCCTGGTGTCTTATACAGAAGTGAACTATGGTGTGACCTCAGACAAAAAGATATTCGCTCCCTCAACATCTTTCAGCACTTTATTTGTAAACATGCTATGAATCTCCCCAAACAAACACGATCGGACATGTGTGAGTCACTCTTCGGACTAATGCCAATAGTGTCGGATAAAGACAAACGAAAATTAACAGTTCTTTGGTCGCCTATGTTGGATGGAAACAAACAACCTCACTACACAGATCTTTCTTAACCGTATTTTTTCATACATCGACTTTCCAAAACACAAACATTATGGGTTCATACCGGATGTGATTAATCTCCTCAACAAGTATTGCCTTCAAATACATCTCCACTCATATCTCCAAAGTGGAATGTTTCTCACCAAAGCAGAATGGAAAAGAACTGTAAACTCTGTTGTACCCAACCATTTCTCAGAAACTAGATCAGCACGTATAATCGGAGACCGTGACTTCACACTCTTCAGATGAATAACCCAAAGTAGAAATCCCAACATGCTCTGGAAAATTCCTACTGACATGCACAAAGTTCAACTTTGCAAATTTATAGTGAAACTCTGGACTCTTGTCGATACTCCACCAGGAATGTGTATAATTTGTCATCGTGTTTTTACAAATGTATTTGAACATGCTTCAACAGCTTGCAAAGGAACCTTTGTATTTAGAGAAGCTTGGTGACAAACAATAGTAGAGAATTTTGATATTAACTTATCCGCTGAGTTGTGTGGACTTGACAGTCGTGACCTATATACGTTTCTTTTAGGTGGAAGGTCTCTGCCAGGCCTTACATATTCTGAACAATCCTCCAGTTTACATCTCCTTAAATTTCGTTTATTAAGGGATGCAGCAGCCTGGTACTACAGAATGTCTCGTTTAGCTACATAATTTCAACCATAAGCGAACAATCGCAAATCAATGTAACTGACCAATCTAGATATCCCAATTTCGTATTTCACACTGTACCCAATGATGCAAGTTAACTGATTATGCATATGAACATATACGTGTATATGTAAATATAGATGTGTTCATATGTATGTATATTTTCATATATAATATACGTATATTAAAGTATGATGTAAGAAACATTTCCCTCTAAATCGAGTACCTGTGGTATTACTTACCTATAACACGTACTAGCAATATATATTCTCCTGATTTTTTCTGTCCTATACACTATCTATGTGATGTTTAGTTTTCTGATGTATATATGTTGTATGTAAATCTCCTTTAGGAGGAAATAAAGAATGAATGAAAGCGATTTCACAGTAGTTCATAGAAAACGAAAGTCGGCTTTAAACTAATTTCACAATAATAACAAATCAATTAAAATTCAATTATAGCACAATATGAAAGGTGCAAGAAGCAACTCGGAAGGAAGCGTTTCAGAGTTTATTGGCAAATTTTGTACATTTATAAGTATAGATTAGCATAGCTCTATCCTTGGACGAATTTGGCTCCAGTCTTTGGCAAATTTCCAAAATTTCGGCTTGAGCATCACTGACGAGACATTATTTGTCGAAATGCGCATATGGTGCATCAAAATTGGTACCGTAAAAGTTTTACATTAGTTGATCAATAAAGTAAATAAATGAAATGGGATTGAAAAACAAAATAAAACTGAATTAGAAGCTTATCTAACGGTCACATGCACTGTAGAACTATTGATGTACCCAGTGATTAACCATGTCGTGAAAACAAAGTGGATGGTGTGTATCCCCAGTAATCAAGGTAGGGCGGTGATAATTATGAAGAATATAACGAAGGGACCTTAATATTCCAGCAAAGACAATACCAGCAATGAAAGTTTTATATCAAAACAATTCTGACTAATAATATTCAATTTAACCATGTATTATGAGAGCGTTGCATAATGCAATAGATGACCCCTACCGGCACCCCATTAACTGACACGAGAAATGTAACTGACGAGAGATGCACATTTGATGTTGTTTGACCTTGAACTGTGACCCGATACATCGGTACAAAGTCACCATGTTTACCAATATTGAATTAGTTTGACGTTTCGTTGTTCCTACAGTTGACATGTGTAGTTTTTATCAGGGATGAGTTAGTCTTATTCAGAAGTATATAATTATCAGATTCAATTCACAAACATGTTGTATATATCCTGTAGGTCACATAGTAAATCTGGGTTTGATAACTATAAAAACTCGGACCTCCGTCATCCTGCCATGTACCGTTTGCCTATTTTATCAAATTTGGGTCACGCTTTGGCATACAAAAATGACGTCGTGGAAATGATCGTGTAAATGGAACACAAAACACTGATATAACATTGGTATTTTAATTACCAATAAAGGACTTCGCAATGAAAGGTGAAGATAACGAACGGTGATCAATCTCATAACTCCTATAAGCAAACACGGACCCCTGGACACACCAGAGGTGTGATAAGGTGCCTAGGAGGAGTAAGCATCCCTTGTCGACCGGTCACGCCCCGCTGTGAGCCCTATATCAGGATCAGGTAAAGAGTTATCCGTAGTCAAAATCAGTGTGCCAAGAACGGCCTAACAATCGGTATGAAACACGTCAGACAGCATTTGACTCAATGATCGGATGCATTGAGAAAAGGACGGATATTGACGGAAAACAGGCGATCAGAATAGCTCACTTGAGCTTTCAGCTCAGATGAGCTAAAAACTAAACTATATACGTTGTTTAATTCATTATTTGATATCTATATATGAACCCCTGTAACATCTACTTGTTTGTAAGTAGCTTGCCTTGATTTAAAACCTGACTATAAGCAGAACAAGCTCTTGCGTATCAAATCAGTTGAGAGATATAAACACCATATGCAGGTGATAATGGAATATTCCTACATAAATATGGGAAGTTGACGATGGAGAAGCTGAAATCATCCCAGTTGTCATACAGTTGAGTTACATGTTGTATCAGTTTGCCGTTAATGTCTACTTTCAATAAAATAGCTAGGTATGAAGCAGAAGTGGACGACTCTGTGGTGTCTTTTATTTCGAGCTCACCGGGATATATCGAATTGACATGTGTTTAAAAGTTATTATTGTTAAGAGACAAAACGTCGTCGATATATCTAAATGTCGAGTGTGATAATATATTTATATATAATATTAGGGGCAAGTTGTCTCAAGAGAGGGGGCGAGTTGTCCAGCATTCGTATTGGCATACTAGATCTTTAGGTGGAAGGGGACAGTTTCTTTGGTTTTGAAAGATGTGGATAGGGGGTATACACCAAAGTCAGATTATGACAGACTAATAAAAAATCCTATTTCCCTTTTATGTCAATACTTGTATTTCATATTAGTGTAGTTAATAAATTATGACCCTAAACAAGAGGTACTGTGAGCAATGCTCACTAAGAAAACCCCCCGCTTACCCCAATCTCCCAAAGGGTGTTGGTAATCGGTATAAACTAACTCTTTTCTGAGTGTAAAAAACAAATGGCATGACAAACCGAACCATATTGCTACTTCGATGTCCAGTGCGCGTGACCTTTGACCTTTTGACCCCAAAATCGATAGGGAACATCTTCATCCCATGGGTACTCCATATGTACGATATGGTGACTGTAGGTGGAAAGGATAACGCTTTAGAGCCCGGAAACCATATTGCTACTTCGATGTCCAGTGTGCTTGACCTTTGACCTTTTGACCCCAAAATCGATAGGGAACATCTTCATCCCATGGGTAGTCCATATGTATGATATGGTGACTGTAGGTGGAAAGGATAACGCTTTAGAGCCCGGAAACCATATTGCTACTTCGATGTCCAGTGCATGTGACCTTTGGACCCCAAAATCGATAGGGAACATCTTCATCCCATGGGTAGTCCATATGTATGATATGGTGACTGTAGGTGGAAAGGATAACGCTTTAGAGCCCGGAAACCATATTGCTACTTCGATGTCCAGTGCATGTGACCTTTGACCTTTTGACCCCAAAATCGATAGGGAACATCTTCATCCCATGGGTAGTCCATATATATGATATGGTGACGGTTGGTGGAAAGGATAATGCTTTAGAGCCCGGAAACCATTGCGTCTACAGACGGACAACCCGATTCCAGTATACCCCCCCCCCCCCCCCACAACTTGTTGCGGGGGGTATAATTACATGTAATCTATAAATACTGGTGCACAAAACATGCTCTGAGCAGGTTCCCCTTTTTTGCTTTGATTTTCCCTCATTTGGGCTAATCCGCACCACCCCCACACCATCACAGTACCAAACATGGGGATTTAGACACTGCACAATCAAGA
>NC_079164.1:93991890-94016890 GCF_947568905.1 Ostrea edulis | reverse complement strand
CCAGTGCACATGACCTTTGACCTTTTGAGCCCAAAATCGATAGGGAACATCTTCATCCCACGGGTAGTCCAGATGTATGATATGGTGACTGTAGGTGGAAAGGATAACGCTTTAGAGCCCGGAAACCATATTGCTACTTCGATGTCCAGTGCATGTGACCTTTTGACCCCAAATTCGATAGGGAACATCTTCATCCCATGAGTAGTCCATATATATGATATGGTGACGGTAGGTGGAAAGGAAAATGCTTTAGAGCCCGGAAACCATTGTGTCTACAGACAGACGGACGGACGGACAGACGGACAACCTGATTCCAGTATACCCCCCCACAACTTGTTGCGGGGGGTATAAAGAGGCATCCTTGCTCATCATTACCATGCTATTAGTTTGTCTACTTTTGTAGGTTCTACACATGTATCAAATATGATGTCTATTGAAGCGTTTCTTGGGCAACTATACCTGTTTCGGTGCAAATAGGTGAAATTAGGTAAAATTTCAGCATTTCCCTCATTTTAAAACTTTGATATTTTATTGCACTGTGTATTAAATTTTGATTGTTTATATGTTATTAATACCTATTTGTCTCTGCAATATCATGAAATAGGTATCATTAAATTGCAAAACATGGGTTTTGCATTAAACCAAAAAGAAGAGTACATTGTCTGATTTTTTTCAATAGATCTAAATATAGAAATGGGGAAAACCAAGTGTCTCTCGTTTCCATGGTTACCGATCAAGTGGAATGAAAATAATTATTTTTACGTTCAAGTCATGTTATCTAAAGCATATATACCAAGTTTCATGAAATTCCGACACATGTCCATCAATAGCCATTTGCATGGTTTTATCGTAGACAGCCTCTTAATACCCAGAGACAGAGAAGAAGATTTTCAAAGAATTTCTACATTTTCACTATATGACCAATAGAGCCCCACCCTAACACAAGAACCCCTGCCCCAGGGGCCATGAATTTCACAATTTTGGTAGAGGGCTCAATGCTCATTATAATTATGCCCACAGTTTGGCTTCTTGATGTCCAGGAGTAAAGAAGAAGATTTTTTAAAATTACACTCATTTTGATGGTTTTTGCCCCACCCCTCAGGCCCCAGGGGGGCAGGGACCATGAATTTCACAATTTTTGTTCCCCTCCACCCACAGATGCTATATGCCAAAATTGGTTGAAATTGGTTCAGGGGTTTCAGAGAAGAAGCTGAAAATGTTCAAATGTTAACGCACGACGAACGACGACGGACAAAAACAGATAGCAATAGGTCTAAAAACCTAAAAACTCAACAACAATCCTTTATATGTTTTAACAGCCATAAAATAAATACATTAATTTTTCTACATTACATTGGCACAACTCCATCAAAATCAACAAACTGGAACAAAACTCAAGCTCGATCTGTACTCATTAATATACACCTGTATATAAAAAATCAATTCAATATCTCAAGGCGTTTAAATAGAAAGTCCGGAAAACTGGGTGTTGCGGAACCACAGACAAGGGTAAAACTATATGACCCAACCACTTTGTGGCAGAGGCATAAAAATATCCACAACTTCTTAGAATGTTAAAAATTCTCAATCAAAATAGCAGATACACAACCTCATTATTTATATAATCTGGACAACTTGTGTCTACAGCAAAGTGTTCCCAGTTTAGTCTCCATCTCCTTAATCTTGGTTTGTAGGGGGTATAATTACGTTATACAAATGATATTGAGAGCATTAACCAGGAGAAGCATTAGCTTGTTAAATGGTAACTCCCCAGAGTAAATGTCACGGCACATCTCTGAAATTTTAATATAATAATAAATGAACAATCGTCCTTTTAAACCTTTTTGTATTATTAATACAAAAAGGTTTAATTCTTATAGTAATCCCCTGCTTACCTAATGATTTCAGGACTTTATTTGAAGCATTCCGTAAGTGAAGCGGAACGGAGGGCAGCGGTCCCTTTTGGTTGGCAACGGAGTGCTTGGCTCTGTTGTAAGCCTGGTATACCTCCACGTCTTTGGGTGCGCGCGCCAAATACACCACACACTGGGCCAGGTTCACCTAAAACAAAACCAGTAAAAGACATGGATGTGCTCCCTTGTTGCATGATTCTGATTTTAAATGGACAAATTACACATCTGGAGTCTGTGTCATAAATCATACAAAAGCCAAATATATATAAAGTTTTCATACATGTTTGTTTTCTTTACATGTACCTCTGTTCTGATTGGCTTTTTTGTTTTACCTTTTTTTTTTAAAAGAAAAAACAAAGGAGATTCTTTTACGAAGAATTGCACATTCAAATTACACAATTTTACGTTTTAATATGCAATACATGATGTGCCTTTACTGAATTCAGAAGATGTGTTAAAAACAAAATTTTCTTTTATCAAGGTACCACAGCTCTCCTGAAAATGGTGAGAATCATCTTAGTGTCATACAATAATGATTTATGATGTATTTCAAATGTGGCAGACAAGAATTGCCAGTAACTAATTGTAATGGGGCATCCTAAATGTGCAATTTCCGAGTAGCCCAACAGTTTTTTCCCCTTTGTTGAATTTCTTACGAATGACAAGACGCAAAATATGTTTCTGTACACACCTGATGGGTACAAATTCCTTATCGCTGCCTTCATATATAAGTGTTACTATCTTTCTTTGATAAAAGTAGCACTTGTGTCGAAGATGAAATAAATAACAATTTCCCATTTTAATGAATTCCATATTCTACTTCAAACAAATCATTCTTGATATGGTCAGTTAATGTATACCAATGGCTGATATAAACAAAATTTATGCTTTCGTAACTTTTATCCTTATTTACATAAACAGCCTACAACATATGAACACATCTTGTTCCCAACCAAGCATTCTACAGAATACTAAATGTACCTCCATCACAGAAGAGCTGATATCTCGGAAATTGCGTAAAATGGAATATTCCCCAACATCTGGGCACCACTCCTTATGATAGTGTAAAAATCCCGAAACACTTGCAATAATTAAGGTAAAGGGGATTAATTCACACGAACAGTTTAGATTTTGTGCTCCCTATTCTATTAATTCATACCCACACACAAAATAAACTAGTTGAGTAAAGTAACCTCATATCCAGTATATTGATCAATTATCATATATGACTTGCATGGTGATTTTTTTTGTGTGTGTGTATATATGAAATGCACTATGATTAATATGATGTATGTACAATATTCTGATTTACGATATGCATTATGAAATGCATTATGATTATTATGATGTATGTTTGCATTATATTAAATGAATTTTCCTGATCTTTCTGATGTATGATATGCATTATGATTGTTATGATGTATGTTTGCATTATGAAATGGGCATTTTAAATAAAATATCCAAAAAAAAATCTGTCTTGTTATTTGCATGCTATTTCAATGCTCAATGCACCTACATAGCTATTTATATATATCCCCATACAGGTACCAGCAAACCGCTTTCCAAGTACAATATATATTTTTTTAATCTAAACATACATCTGTACATTAGAATTCCAGAAAGTTGTCTTTCCTCATATACTGCCCCTCCACATTTGGTGTTTCTTTTGCTCGAGCAACGAATTCAACATTTCTGATCCCTTCATGGTCAACCACAACATGATTGAAATTGGCAAATACAACTTGATTCGACACTCAGCGACTGTCACATGCAGATGTTAATTTTATTCACTTCATACCGCTAAAGGTTCTATATACTTGAAAACATGGAGAACATTCAGGAGCAACACCTGATTCAGAAGGGCAGCAAATTTTCATAAACACACCTAAAGGTTAACATGGATAGACATGAATTCTAATGTTTGTATACCTACATCACACTCAGGCATCCCGACAAAATGGCAAGCTTGGTAGGCAGACACAGCCTGATTCAGGGCCTGAGGGTCACTCAAACCTGCAAAAGTTACACAATTCAGTCCAGTCAGTGCCATAACACAGAAATATTCATGGTGAAGAAGTCAAACAATTCAACTCAGTTTGTATAACATGTAATCAGATTGGCCATATTCTATACCCCAGTAGCGTAACTTGCTACACAAAGCATTGTGACGTTTTTATCTAAATGTGTATTCATAAACTGAGAAATTAAACCATAAGAAGTGAATTCAATAGAAAAGTGTAGTGTTTCACAATTTATAAAAGGTGCAATCTGAATTATGCTCTAACCCATTAACAGACTTGACTAAAATATTTGTTCCTTAGGCAACTCTTTCAGGACCTAAATTATGCTAGATTGAGTGTGATTGTAACCAATACCAATAACGAAATGTTAAACAAATTTAAGGATATTTTTCCAAATTGATCTTTAGACCTGCTATTAAGATAAGAAAAGAGAAGAAAACAAGAGGTCCATGGGCCACAATGCTCACCTGAGTCATCTAAGCCCTGTTGTTCTTCAGCAAAAGAGTCTTAACAAATGTAGATCCCTTATTATGGCCCCTACTTACCCCTAGGGGCCATGGTCTGAACAATTTTGAATCTTCACTCATTAAATAAGCTTTCACAGAACATTTTGTCTTTTCTAGTCCTGTGGTTGAGAATAAAAAATTTTAAAATACATCGCCATATTTCACTTTTTCTTCAATATCTCCGCTTTGAAAAAGATGTGATCTTTCATTTGATCAAACTTGAATCCCCTTCACCCAAGATTGGTGGCAAGTTTGGTTGAAATTAGCCCTGTGGTTCTGGAGAAGAAGTCAAAATGTTTAAAGTCTATGTCTGGACACCAGGCAAAATGTGATCAGAACTTTCAGTTCATGTGAGCTAAAAATGCAATCAGTCAAGAGTTTATGTTTTTCACAGTTAGAATTAATACTGTTGTTCATAAAGTTGGATATTCTCATCATTTCAGGGAGCCTAGGAATCATGATGCAAAATGATATAAACAATTATCAGGTTTTGAACTCCAAAGAGTTGCTAATCAAATAAAAGTAAGAATCCTTTTCTTTTAGCCAGTTTCCCAAATTAAAATCAGCTTGAAAGCACCAATAATGACCATTGACACTAACAATTAGACAATCTGATTGCCGGTATTGTTGGTCCTTTTAGTGCTTTATATAATTCTTGTATTTGGAAACAATGTGTGTGAGGAGAGAATTACTGAGATTCTAATGGAAACTGAAATAGAAATGCAATGAATTTAAAATTAATACATTTTTGGACAACCTCAAGATCAGTACCTAATAGTATCTATATCTGTTGCACAAATGGCGAGTGTAAATTCTGACGAGTGTCGAGTCCCGATTACGTATTTATTCTACTGAACACATGTGTCAAGTCCTGATTACATATTTATTCTACTGAACACATGTGTCAAGTCCCGATTACATATTTATTCTACTGAACACATGCGATTACGTATTTATTCTACTGAACACATGTGTCGAGTCCCGATTACGTATTTATTCTACTGAACACGTGTCGAGTCCCGATTACGTATTTATTCTACTGAACACATGTGTCGAGTCCCAATTACGTATTTATTCTACTGAACACATGCGCAAGTGTTTTCTGGATAATTGAAATCCATCTTCATTATTCACCGAAAAATCCTGAAAACACTTGTGATTTGTAAATGTGTTAAATATATTTCAGAACTGTAAAAATATCCATTTCTTCTCTTTTATCTATCTATTGTGACTATTGTGATTTTTGTGAGTATTGTGACTATTGTGACTTTTGTGACTATTGTAACTATTGTGACTATTGTGACTTTTATGACTATCGTGACTTTATACTTTAGGATTATACACACACACTATAGTTATTTGCTTATTGATACCAAGTATTTTACAGACAACAATCAGTAAGTCCATGGTTCATACAGAATTTCAGTCATCAAATTCCATGACCTTTCCATGACTTTTCCATGAGCTCAATCTGACTAAAGTACAGACCTATATTATTATATATATAGATAATAATATAGGTCTGTACTTTAGTCAGATTACCATGAGCTCAACCCATTTTCCATGACCTCAAAGACAGACAACAGACTGATGACTATGACACAAATATGAAGTCTTTCTTACCACACGAAAATGACTTAGCAGTTGCACTGTCAGGAAACATAATAGTTCACATTTTCATTTGATTTGTACGAATTATGCATTGATTTTTAAAAATTTCAGCCTTTAACGTTTCACACTCCAAATAAAAACGGCCGAGTGGTTGCTTTGTGATTTGTTGACCTTGTTTCCGAATCAACTGCACTAGAGAGGTGGAAGAGTTAAAGTTCTTTCCTCTTTAATGTCGTTTTTTTTTATGAAACTACTCATATCTCGTTGATCCACTTCTCTCTGAAGTTTTAGGCCTACATGTTTCATAGAACGTCGATGTGAATTGTGAAGTCAGTGCCCCCAACCCTATGTTTGCCATATCCACCTCTGTTTTTCACTCTTTACAGCACTGACCCACTTAAATCTTAGGCTCCCACTCAGAAGAATAAAGACATTTCCCAGGCATGACTCATCCGACTGCACACCGGTACATGTGCCATTACCTGTAGCATTTTTGTTCATTCGCATCTAAATGCTTACAGCAATGGAAATTACTTTGTGTCAAGCGCTTTTATGATACAGATTAAAACCAACATGGCTTTAGTAGTTCTGGATTAGGCGCCAATATCGATTTATTTTAAAGGGTTTTTATCTTAGTATATGGAGTTTTCAAAAATTGAAACCAGGAAAAAGTGAAATTCCATGACTTTCCATGACATCTCTAAAAATTCCATGACTTTTAAAGACCTAAAACCAAATTTCATGAATTTCCATGACCCGTACGAACCATGAAGTCTACTAATACCGACTTGGACTTTAGTATACGAACTGCACCCCCCCCCTCCCAAACTGTAATGAATTCAATTTCTACATTGCTTTAAAATGTTCTCTGTGCAATATTAAGATGATAAAATGTAAAGTCTGCAATCAGCTTAAATTCTGTGTAAATGTAAGGAATTTTTTAATTTTTTCATGACCATTAGAAATACCTTTAAAATAGTTAAGATTGTAAACATTAAAAATGAAAAAAAAATTAAATTCGAAAATTTTCAGCTCAAATCAACAAAATTTATTTTCTTCCATAATAAAAACAGTTTTTGAAATACACTGTACCAATATCTTCGCTGGCTATTCTGATTAGCCTCCTCGCAATGTAACGTGGGTCTTCTCCGCCTTCCAACATCCTGGCCAGCCAGTAGAGGGCAGCACTTTCACTAGATCCTCGAATAGACTTGTGCAAGGCGGAAATTATATTGTAGTGTTCGTCTCCTGTAAAAGTGGATTGGTGAGAATCACTTATAACAATATCTTGCAAATTCTCAATGGCTAAACTTTTATTAAAATGTTCTGGAACTTTTACATAAATATCTATAACACCAATTACCTCATTTACATAAATAAACAAATATAAAATGAAAAAAAATCTCCATGCGGTACCTTTTTAACAGATGTGGCGGTGCATGAGAAACTATTGATTCATATTTTTTAGCCTAGAAATAACCTGTTAGAGTTATTAATGAAAGAAAGGGTACCGCACGGTATTTGATGAAGGACAGGAGCAAAGAAAGGTAACTTTCTGTGACAAAAAAAAAATAAGTTGGCGTTATTTTTCTAATAACATTTGCATTAAGCCCCTGGCTTATCTTGGGACAACATAAAAATCATGTCTATTTTTTATACGTTTCTTATTAAGAAATGCTTTTGTGCGTTAAAATCCCCACGTAATATGTGGTCTAACATAATAAACAATAAGCGTAATATTAAGGTTCCATGGTAATACCAATACTCCTTTTCACTTGATTTACACAAAACAAGATTTCTACACTTGCCTGCTCTATCACAGAGAACAAGATTTCTACACTTGCCTGCTCTATCATAGAGAACAAGATTTCTACACTTGTCTGTTCTATCATAGAGAACAAGATTTCTACACTTGTCTGTTCTATCATAGAGAACAAGATTTCTACACTTGTCTGTTCTATCACAGAGAACAAGATTTCTACACTTGTCTGTTCTATCATACAGAACAAGATTTCTACACATGCCTGCTCTATCATAGAGAACAAGATTTCTACACCTGTCTGCTCTATCACAGAGAACAAGATTTCTACACTTGTCTGTTCTATCATAGAGAACAAGATTTCTACACTTGCCTGCTCTATCACAGAGAACAAGATTTCTACACTTGTCTGTTCTATCATAGAGAACAAGATTTCTACACTTGTCTGTTCTATCACAGAGAACAAGATTTCTACACTTGTCTGTTCTATCACAGAGAACAAGATTTCTACACTTGTCTGTTCTATCACAGAGAACAAGATTTCTACACTTGTCTGTTCTATCATAGAGAACAAGATTTCTACACTTGTCTGTTCTATCACAGAGAACAAGATTTCTACACTTGCCTGCTCTATCATAGAGAACATGGGCCCTTTGTAAAACATCTCTGATGTCGTCTGCTGTCACCACCACCATTCCATCCTGTTCAGCTCTCTGTGACTGTATCGCCATCTGGAGGCTGTTTAAGGCACATCTGGCATCCCCATCACACAAGTTGGCGAGGCTTTTGATGGCGTCCTTCTCAATCCATGCATCAACCCTGTAACATTATAAAGTTTACACAATTAGCTGTAGGAAATATTCTAAAATCTGACTGTCTCTGATAATGTTTTAGTTGGTTTAACTTTTAGTCTTCTTTGTTAGTAGGACAGATAATCTTATTGTCTCTGATAATAATGTTTTAGTTGGTTTAACTTTTAGTCGTCTTTGTTAGTAGGACAGAGGTGTAAAGCAAAGGTCAGTATCAAGAAAATTTATACTTTCAAAAACAGTGTTTGCAAGAGTAACATTTGTTCAGATTATTTAATGAACATACTAATCACTCTGACTCTTCAATTTCCTCATCCTTTCTAAATATATGTAACACTTGTTCGTATTATTTTATGAACATACTCATCACTTTCTTCAATTTCCTCATCCTTTCTAAATATCTGTGCTGAGATGTTTTCACATGCCCTCTTTAAGATCTTCTCAATATGACCGACATCCAGCTTCTCCAGAACGATTAGCTTGCACCTGCTGAGAAGAGCACTGTTGACCTGAAAGGATGGATTTTCTGTTGTTGCTCCGATGAGTACAATAGTCCCATCCTCAACATGGGGCAATAAGGCATCCTAAAGAGAAGTATCTACATTTACAATGTACCAATGTTTTGTCAGTCATACAATTGTTTGTTGTATTCTATATCTCGATAAAAGGTGACAGTAAGTGACAGTAAGTGGCAGTAAGTGACAGTAAGTGACAGTAAATGACAGTAAGTGGCAGTAAGTGACAGTAAGTGGCAGTAAGTGACAGTAAGTGGCAATAAGTGACAGTAAGTGGCAATAAGTGACAGTAAGTGGCGGTAGTGGCAATAAGTGGCAATAAGTGACAGTAAGTGGCAATAAGTGACAGTAAGTGGCAATAAGTGACAGTAAGTGGCAGTAAGTGACAGTAAGTGGCGGTAAGTGGCAGTAAGTGGCAATAAGTGACAGTAAGTGGCAGTAGTGACAGTAAGTGGCCCATGGGCCTCAACACTCACCACAGTCACCTTATACTCATACATTGATACTCAATGAAGGATGTACTAATTCGGGGGGGGGGGAATACTTTTAAAACAAGATTGCTACATGTAGCCATATGTCCCCCCACAACCGAAAAAAATTACTAAAACGCATCAAAGATGTGTATGTATATTTCAAGATGTGTATGGCTGAGTTGCAGTTTGGAAAACTATGCACGCTTACATTCACGAAGTAAAACAAGCACATATCTAATATAGTTTAAAAGTATGAAGCTTTGAATGACTGCCATAGGTATTTAGTGTGATAATGACCATGACCTTTGGATTTCAAAAGCAACATGAATCTTGAATGTCATCAGGATTTGAAGTCTGATAAACATGCACCAGCAAGTACATGTATAAAAGTTAGAGGAAAGCTCAAATCTACAGTATATAGTGAAAAGAGACCTTGACCTTTTGACCTCAAAATAAATGTGATCAAAATATGCAAGTCTGGCAAAGTTGAACCAAGTAGTATGAAAGTTAGAGACCGGACAAGCTCAAATCTATAGCATTTAGTGAGAAAAATACCTTGACCTTTGAACCTCAAAATAAATAGGAACCTTTCACTTTTGGATGTGATCATGTTATGCAAGTTTCACAAAGATGCCCCATGCAGTATGAAAGTTAGTGACTGGACAAGCACAAATCTATGGCATTTACTGTATACACTCGACTATAAGTCGGTCCGCCTATAAGTCGGTTGTATTTTTTAAGGTTATTTTGTAGGAATTTGCCATTGACCTGCTTATAAGTCAGTACAAATTTTTGTCAGAATCGGTTGACAATTTCAAGTCAATGCTCTAGTGTTTTTACCTATGTTTCAAAAAATATTTTGAGAAATTAATAATTATGAGGTGCTCAATATCCAAGCCATATCTGTTTGGGGTTTAAACACAACCCTTGATCTATTATGGACAATGATCCCTTGTTTACCTAAGCAATTATGGTCTCCTAATTACCAGTACCTGACAACGTGTTTACTTAGTGGCACGCGCCTCGCGAAAACTGTTATTGTGGGAATCCAGTATAATTCATTGTATAAACAATAGAGTTTTTAAGAGTCAAGAATGATGAACTAAATTATCTGTTAATAATATTCAATCTTTTATGAATATATATTTCAGACGGTAAATATATGAATATTTCAATATTAAATCGAGTTCGTAATTCAATTTTACCGATAAACGATAGATTAGTAGAATTGAAAGTATTAGTTACCGGTATGTAAATAATTTTGAACTAGATAAAAATATGTAAATACTTGTACTTTATACATACTTTTAAAATACATAAACAATACACTATGTCTAGATATTTGTGAACAATAATCATTTCTGTGGCAGTCCATGATAATCATCAGAGTTGTTTAAAAAACACTACATTACGCCGCCCAGAAAAATACCATTCTTTCTTAGGACGCGCCTATAAGTCGGACATAGAGTTTTGGACCAAAAATTGACTCCCAAAAATCCGACTTATAGGCGAGTATATACGGTAGTGACAAAGTGACCATGACAATCAAAATCGCGGTGTAATATGATCAACTACATGTACATATGGTGACTAACAATCCTACAAAATTGGAACAAAATTCGTTGAATTGTTTCCGAGGAGTTGCATCCACAAAGTCAAGTGGGACGAACGGACAGACACCGGTACTTCTATGTCTCCTTCCACGTTGCAGTCGGGGGACCAAAGAAAAGATTTTTGAATATTGGTCAATCTTTGGCAGTTGTTACGCAACCCTTAAGGCCCCATGGGTGCAGAAGACCTGAAACTTACAACGTCTGTCATCCTTGTCCAAAAGATGCTTCATACCAAAGTACCTGGTGCGTTTAAGTCCAAAGTCGGTCCCATGTCTAAACTAAATAATATTTTTCAAAATTCTTTCGTAGGATGTAAGTTTTCATAAAATGATTATCACATGTTTGTAAGAAGCTTTACTTATGTAAGAGGGTTGTCCCAAAAAGTCGTAGACAATGTTAATAATTTTCGAAATACACATCAGATCCAAAAGATTTTTTACATGAGAAAACTTTTACTTTTCTAACATTGTCTAAACAAAATTATAAAATTTGAAATAAGTAATAAAAGAGATAAATGGGATGTTACTGAATAAAAAGGTATCTATCTGCATTGTTGGCTCAGGTACAAAAATAAGTACTAGACATTTTCTTTGTACCACTCAAAGCAAATAGTTTCAAAACAAATATATCGCATTCAAATTTATATCAATGGAATCAGTGATGTTTTTCATGTAATATACTGGTTTTACAACTGCAGGACATCATAAACGGCAGAGATGTGATGTCATTTCTAAACCTACCTGTAATGAAATTTGCACGATATGACGACGTCAACGTCATTTTTGGTGCACGAGAAATCATAAAATATTTTGTAGGCCATGATTTGAACTTCACTCAAACAAAGATGGAATGCACATCAGATCACCGGAGTCCTGTGGGGATAGGTCCTCAGTACCCCCTTGTTTGTCGTATGAGACGACTAAATGGGGCGGTCCGTTGGATGAGACCGCAAAAAACGAGGTCCCGTGTCACAGCAGGTGTGGCACAATCAAGATTCCTTCCTGCTCAAAGACTACGTGTCGAGCATAGGCCTAAATTTTGCAGCCCTTCACCGGCAAAGGTGACGTCTCTAAATGAGTGAAATATTCTCAAGCGGGACGTTAAACAAAATACAATCAATCAATCAGATCACCGGAATTTTAGCAGGGCACTAGTATGCAAATGACACAAGAGATTTATGAAGGAAAAGACATCAGAAGCAAAGATCAGATGGCCATAAAAAAGAAAATAACGACTGCGAACCCACCACCCCTGGGTAGGTAGAAAATAGATATATTTGCCTATCTGTAGGCAATTCCAGTTATGAAATACCATATGCTAGTCAAAAGTCCAGTGTGGATCCAGGTTAGAATAGGTCCTCAGTACCCCCTTGCTTGTCGTAAGAGGTGACTAAGAGGGGTGGTCCTTCGGATGAGACCACAAAAACCAAGGTCCTGTGTCACAGCAGGTGTGGCACAATAAAGATCCCTTCCTGCTTAAAGGCCATAGGTGCCGAGCATAGGCCTAAATTTTGCAGCCCTTCACCGGCAATGGTGACGTCTCCATATGAGTGAAATATTCTTAAGGGGGACGTTAAACAATATTCAATCAATCAATCAACTGCATGAACTCCTAACAAATGCATAGGGAAGCTGCGCTCACTCTAATGGTTATTCCATCAATATTTTATTTAGGACGTTAAAAATTCTGAGTTTTCCATAGGCACATCCTTGGACTCTAGGCCTGCATTTCTCAAAAGAATCTTCTGTCAATATTTGGACTTCAATCTGAGATTTTACTCAAATTTTGACTGCTCAAATAAAAGAAAACTCAAACTTTGGAGATTTTTTGAGAAATCCAAGCCAGAAAATCTTGAATAAAATAAACCTCGGTAACTTGTCACAGAACCAGCATCAGTTGTGCTCAGCATGATCTCGGGAAAAAAAATTAGTTCAACACATCTCTTCATACAGAACACAAGCAACATTAATGCCTAGCACACACCTCTAACGAGAAATTCACCAGATGTTTATAAGTACATGTTTATCCACTCAGTGCATGACAGGGTTTGACATTTACTTTTTTGAGCACTAGACCAGTCGGGCTACTTCAAATGATGTTTACTAGACCTGACTTTATATCCACTAGCCCTGACCAACTTTCTAGAAAAAACCCCTGATAGTTTCTCCATATTTAAAAATTTCATGTAAATGACAAACGTTTACGACGTAATTTATAAACTTGATAAACTCTTTATTATAGTCAATTCAAATAAACTGCTTAAAACCAGAGGTACTGTGAGCAATGCTCACTAAGAATACCCCCCGCTTACCCCAATCTCCCAAAGGGTGTTGGTAATAGGTATAAACTACCTCTTTTCTGAGTGTAAAAAACAAATGGCATGACAAACCGAACCATATTGCTACTTCGATATCCAGTGCACGTGACCTTTGACCTTTTGACCCCAAAATCAATAGGGAACATCTTCATCCCATGGGTAGTCCATATGTATGATATGGTGACTGTAGGTGGAAAGGATAACACTTTAGAGCCCGGAAACCATATTGCTACTTCGATGTCCAGTACGCGTGACCTTTGACCTTTTGACCCCAAAATCGATAGGGAACATCTTCATCCCATGGGTAGTCCATATGTATGATATGGTGACTGTAGGTGGAAAGGATAACGCTTTAGAGCCCGGAAACCATATTGCTGCTTCGATGTCCAGTGCGCTTGACCTTTGACCTTTTGACCCCAAAATCGATAGGGAACATCTTCATTCCATGGGTAGTCCATATATATGATATGGTGACAATAGGTGGAAAGGATAATGCTTTAGAGCCCGGAAACCATTGCGTCTACAGATGGACGGACAGACGGACAACCCGATTCCAGTATACCCCCCCACAACTTGTTGCGGGGGGTATAATTAACATCGAGTAGATGTCGTAAAACATCACTACCGACCGCGACTTATTTATTAGAACTAAAAATAGAGATTATTCCACCACACGGTTCAAGATTGGTAGTTTCTTGCTTATTACTTAACACGACCAGTCGGACTAGTAAATCGACATTTTACCCGACCGGACCTATCATTTAGTAGACTCGGTCGGTCGGACGTGCCTTAGTGTCAAACCCTGCATGAGTAGATGTTTATCCACTCAGAGCATGAGCAGATGTTTATCCACTCAGAGCATGAGCAGATGTTTATCCACCCAGAGCATGAGCAGATGTTTATCCACTCAGAGCATAAGCAGATGTTAATACACTTCGAGCAGAAGTGGAGCAACTTACCTGCTGTAATTTGTTGAACCTGTGAATTTCATCCAAAAAGAGTATGGTTTTTCTCCCCAGGGACTTCTGCTCATTCTTGGCTATTTTGACAGCTTCCTTAACATCACTGACTCCTGCTGTTGTTGCTGACATTGGAGTAAACTTGTATTTGCCCTTTGTTTTACAGCCATTTGCGATGATTTTGGCTAAAGTTGTCTACAACAGAAGAAAACATTACAGTATATCTAGATAATCTAGTCACTTACATATGCTTCCATGGTTTTCACATTGATCACCTTATACAAACAACCTCGTTATTCTTAATTGTGTCAACTCCAAAAAAAATTAAGTCTGCTAAATCATGGACGGACTAAATCTGACATGATGCGAGCATGCGATTCTTATAAAAAGCAATACAAACTGACAGTATATATTTCAACTACCCAAGTATGCACCAATGAATACCTTAAGGTATATAACTAATAGAATCCCCATGATCTGATGAAAACTTCAGCAAAATAAACAAGAAAATATTGCTTGAGAACATATCTACAATGAGAATTTCGTATAAACCGCCACAGCCTCGGACGCAATCGTCACATACTTGGACATGTGAACGATGATTGCTGAACATAATTGGGTTGCTGCAAATGAGGTCATACAAAGATGGAAACTGACATGAGTAACTAAACATGTCGTTTGTTTTAAAATATTACATTGTTTTAAGAATGACTTGAAGTACTTCAAGTATAAGAAAGTAATAATCACACAAATGTACCACTCAAATGAAATTTTGATGAGTTTTCTTTAAAACTGACAAATTGGATAAATTGTTTATAAATCTGACACATGCTCAGTGCCTCTCTTCTGCATTTTTCTGAACTTGTGACCTCCGAGGTTATACACATCAGAAAAAGAAATTACTGTTAGGAAAATACTATTTCATGAATCAATATTTTCTGCTGATTTGATGGGTTTATTGCTTCCACTCTGATTCTATGAAACTATACATATTCAATCACGAGTATGTCATTCTACCATTAGCTACAGCTTGTATTGCTTTATCATGTAGTACAATACAGTTTTCATGGCTTTGGTAAAAAAAAATTAAAGTTTTTGTTACTTATTTTGTAGTGGTAGTACATTTAGTATTATTAATGAAAGATAAAAGACTTGCGCTTCTAAGATAAATCATCGCACTAGTTATCTTCCATTATGTATTTCACCGGTAAAATATGCGAACCAGTTTAATCTCAAACTGTTGTTGCGAGTTTTTACTCAATACAATGCATACAAACAGTTTCAAGTGCAAGAACACATATTGGTTGACATATTGGTGGCAGAAGCTGAGAAGATCGATGATGGAGAAAATTTTAACAATTTCAAAGCACGAATGACCAATCATTAAATCAAGAACACTGTGAGCAATGCCGATCCAATGTCAAAGTTTGGTGTGACAGTGTTGGCAAAGTTTTATATGTACTGTTGGGCGGTTAAAACCGCCCCTGGTTTTAACCAGTGGTTTTAACCGTCTGGGTCAATACTCCCCAAGTGGTCAATACTGGTCAATTGTGATTTAAACTGTCCATTTTGCTATTTTTGTACTTTTCTTGCAAAGAGAAAGATAAATTAAGTCTTTTCATTATATGAATCAATTGTTGATTAATATTTTTCATTAGATAATTAAATGTAATTTCATAAGTTTAATATATTTGGTTTGCTGAAACTGACCGAAATATCTTCAGTACCTACAAGAAGGTCACAGTTCTATAGCATAGCTTGATGATTGGAAACAGACCTCTTAATACAATACATGTACCTGGACAGATTAAGAATAAAAGGTACAGGTGTAGCTGGATATTACCTGAGCACAGGAAGCAGAGTTGACAGGTGTTAATAAGCATAGGCTGGGACCAGAGATGACCAGTGTGCCTGTTATTGTTATGAAAACATCACCAACCCACCCCCTCAAATGTTTATTCAACAGTTAAAATGAAGATTGATGAAACAATACTTATAGGTAGTTCTTGTTAAACTAAAGAATTTGAACAGAAACTTTTACATCTTCCCCAATTCAACAGAGTCATTTGTACATTATTTATGTAATATTATGACTTATAAGTATATTATAAACTGATAGTGCATGTTATGAATTACAGTATTTACCATAATGGTCACTTAAACATTTAAAATAAATAACACAGACTATAATGACCAAATAATTTTCAATCGACCAGTATTGACCAGTTTTTAACCAGTATTGACCACCGGCCCGGTCAATACTCATATTGACCACTTTTTTGCCAACCCTGAAGTCTGTTGGGGGTTTCCAACTCAAGGCATAAACTACAAAAAAGCATTATGACATGAGGCTTTGCACTCCATACCCTCATGTATTTCCAAAAAACCTTTAAATATATATATATTCACATTATACGATCATTTCTGTCTAAATTCCCAGCCTTTAAAATAGACGTACTATATCAGGAATCACACACGCATTGTTGACATCTGCATTACATTCATGAGGAAATGGGTATCATTACAATTGGTAGAAATATTGAAGGCAGAAACATTTGAAATGTGGATTCATATCATATGTATGCAAACATTTTAGAATAGGGCTTAAGTTTTGTCAAACCTGTGATGCTCATCGGAATTATATTATGATGAATGTTAAGTATAAGGCTAGAAAAATAAAAATCACATGCATTGTTTTATTTCATAATTTGTGGTATGTACCCTGGGCAAGTAAAATCACAGGTAAGGTAAGTGAATTTTGCTCTGTTTGTCAGCCCCTGTCCCTAAAATCATGATTATTCAGATTAGTGATGAATGATTGTAACCGACAATCTATTGTTGATCGTTTTTGGCTCTTCGATTCTGATTATCGATTCTATTTTTCAAAATCGATCGTCGCCTGTACACTAATTAATATCTAATCTGAGATTCACCTGACTGTTAATCCTGCTTTTATATCGAGATGTGCGGTGGAGAGTCAGAGTGGACTCCACATTGAAAAGCGGGAATTCAGTGACACCAGCTAATGTGTATGCTGCACATATATCCATAAAACTAAATAGAAATAACCCCAACAATATTAGACATTTATTAACTACATGTAAATATCAATCATTGATCGACACAGTTCTTCCAATTATGATCGATTATGAAAATTTCCGATTTTTTCAATACTAATTCAGATACATTTAGACACAGCCGCAAATAACAAGGTTCATGCAGTTCATCAGCTTATGCCCTAATTCTGGTGGAATTTCCAACAAGATAAATCACAGAAATGTCATTATAAATGTGTTGATGAAATCTATACAATATACACCTTTTGATTCAACATGTAGTTGGAATTTCCACCAGAATTGACATAAGCTAATACACTATGTGGACCTTGTTATTTAACATCTAATTGAAATATTTCCACCAGAATTATGACATAAGCTAATAGATTACGTGGACCTTGTCATTAAACATCTAATTGAAATATTTCCACTAGAATTAAGGCATTATAAGCTAATAGAATGCATGAATATTGTTATTTACCGCTCTACATATATGTAGGCATGGGCCGCGTCAACCACCACCATCAAATTACCCCCCCCCCCCCCCCCCCCCCCCCCCCACCACGATTCTCACCTTTCCACAACCCGGCGGACCCCACAAAATCATGGATGGAATATCATTACTTTTCAACAAATTTCGAAGTATGCTTTTCTTCCCAACAGCCTTTTCTTGCCCTACATAGTCATCTAAACTGAGTGGTCGTAATTTCTCTGCCAGAGGTACGGTGCCACTAATACTGTCAGACTTGTCAGGTCTCCGTGGAGCACCAAACACTGGAATGTTGTTAGACTTCACCCGTTTCTTTTCAAGATATGGACTATTTTCGGCATTTGGACTGTAATCGTCACTTTGAGCATCGTTGTGATTTACGCCTTTCTTGGACTGAGTTTTCTTCGGTGATCCTGATTTCACCTTTTTTGCACTTGGGGCTGATGTTCCTTTTGGGGGCTTCAGACTGCCCCATGCAGATTTCTGAGGTGCTTCAGGGCCGTCAGTGCTCTTCCGCTTTTTAGTTTGAGGAGCGTTAGCTGCAGACGAATCGGTGTTGTCATCCCTGATGTTTAAGCAATTGTTCACGTGTCTGTTGATTACTGAAGGTTGAAAACTCTGAGAACACAAGGGACACTCGACAGTTTCTGTGGACGCAAAGATATTTCCCTCCATTACTTTGTTTACAGATTCGAGTGGAACTCTTCCGAGGAATTCCGAGAAGATAAAGTAAATGGTGGGCGGTAAATCTAGTACTGCCGACTCCCGACTCCCGATGGTCCCGGATTGCGATGTTTTAAAGATAATATTAAAACCGGCCAACAGAATCACTTCATTACGACGGCGTATTCCTGCCAATTTACCTAGCAGAAAAAATAGAAATAAATCGTTTCTACGATTTATTAAATCGTAGAAACGATTTAAAAAGTCGTTTCTACGATTTAGAAAGTCGTTTCTACGATTTAAAAAGTTGTTTCTGCAATTTATATGGCTGGAAGCTGGAAAAACAAACAAGAGCCCGAGGGTAATTGTTAATTGCTTGCTAAGATACTATGAAGTTAATGAAATCTTTGAAACTGAGCTGAGCTAAACACAGATGGGAGAGGATGGGTGAGCTGGACGTGATGTACCGAATATCAATTAATCAAATGCTGATTATCAAAAAATAAGAAACTCATCTGGTATCAGTAGGATAGCGGCTCGCTAGAACTTCATTATTCTTTACAAACGTACACATATCATACCTTTTCAACAAGAATTATGATTATCAAAAATAAAACAAAAGATACATAGGTCTTATTAATTACTTAAGACAGAGATTTTAACATATCATAACTCATATGTACATATTCACATATATAAACAAGTCTAAATCAACATTATGCCTCTTTAATTCACACATTGTCCCAAAGAAGCTCAAGAAGAAGTTAAAAATGTTCAATTCTTAACGCACGATGACGGACGACGACCAATTGCAATATGTCGCCCGAGACCTAAAAATCGTAGAAACGACTTTATAAATCGTAGAAACGATTTTCTAAATCGTAGAAACGACTTTTTAAATCGTAGAAACGACTTTCTAAATCGTAGAAACGACTTTTTAAAAGTCGTTTCTACGATTTAGAAAGTCGTTTCTACGATTTATTAAATCGTAGAAACGACTTTCTAAATCGTAGAAACGACTTTTAAAATCGTTTCTACGATTTAATAAATCGTAGAAACGACTTTCTAAATCGTAGGAACGACTTTCTAAATCGTAGAAACGATTTAATAAATCGTAGAAACGACTTTCTAAATCGTAGAAACGACTTTTAAAATCGTTTCTACGATTTAATAAATCGTAGAAACGACTTTCTAAATCGTAGAAACGACTTTTTAAATCGTTTCTACGATTTAATAAATCGTAGAAACGATTTATTTTTATTTTTTCTGCTAGGTAAATTGGCACGAATACGCCGTCGTAGATTTATTCAACATCGTTTTTTCTTTTATTTTTTTTTTTTTTCAAGTATCTTTATAAATCATGCATTGAATGAAAAGTGTCCGTTTTCGGTTTTTGTATTTACAACACAGTACTTGATTTTCCGCTTTTGAGTAGTTGACATTTCAAGTTTAAGAATTTATACTTATCATTATTGGGGTTTTTTTTAATTGTGTGAATCAATTTGGACTAAAAGATTGTTCCCGAGAAGTATGAAGTAATTCTGTTGACCGGTTTTAATATTATCTTTAAAATATCGCAATCCGGGACCATCGGGAGTCGGGAGTCGGCAGTACTAGATTTACCGCCCACCAAAGTAAATGCCGAAATCTATCTCAGTATTGTTTTCCGGATTTTCACGTGCGATTTTTTTTCTTTTCTCTTAATTTCTGTACCCCTGATTAGGACATTTTGTGTAATTTGTAGAAAAAATTAATTGCTTACAAAGGAACTATCTTCTGTTAGCTGAGGCTACTAAGTACTTCCTGAGGTAAACTACTAGGGCTGTTTACACATGTGTGAAAAAAATACGTGGATTGGGGACAATTAATTACAATCTGACTAAAGTACAGACCTATATTATATTAAAAATATACAATATAGGTCTGTTCTTTAGGTCTGTACTTTAGTCAGATTGGGGGCAATAAAATAAAGAAATAAAGAAATAATGATAAATGCCTTGTACATGTAGGGTGTTGTTATATAATATAGAATTCAGGTATATTTTGCAAATCAAACTAATATTGTATGGGGGAAATTCATCGGGGACATATAGACTACTTAGAGTACTTTATTTCTTGTTCAGAGTCCAAAGTAGACAAGCATGAGATGGTTACAACAGTGAAGAGAAGAGATGCCAAACAATAGACTATGCATATTGATAACAGTAACTGACAATGTATACAGTATATTACTGTACCATGTTATTGTAAATAAATCTGCCCACAAGATCAAGAATTTTTTCTTCTTCTGTTTTCAGTAGCCAAAATAGTTTTTTCTCATTATTTAAAGTAGAAAATTTTGAAATTGTTTTTTCTACAAAATTAAATATTTCTTTAATCTTTCGTTATAATATTTTTCACATGTTATTAAAACAATGTATTTCATTTTCAATGGTATTAGACATGCATGTTGTGCATAATTGGTCCTCTGTAGGAATGTTGATAAACCTACCCGTTTCGATTTTCAACCTATGAGAAGAAATTCTTAACTTGCTCAATGACTTTCGGTGATCTAAATTTCTAACTACGCATAAATAATTTTCATAACCCCAGTTTTGTTTGAGCTTCACATATATGTGCAGTGTATGTGCTCGATTTGCCCTCATTATAGTTCTGTAAATTTGACGACCAGTCTTTCACATTATAATCAAATATTGTTTTATTACAGATCAATTTTTTTTATGTTTCCCATAAGCAACAAGTTCATCTCTGATATTCAAATAATTGCGTAAAAAAAGAGAAGATTTTTGCTATATTCATATGCATCTTTGAGTAAAGAAAATTCAGTAGACAAATTCTCTAATCTATACCAGCTTTCAATTAGCGACCTAATAATGTCATAATGTAAGGGAAACCTTCCCAACTCTGCTAGTACTGCAAAAGTTGTACTTTTTTATGAACACCAAGAATAAATTTACAAAATTTGAGGTGTATTCTCTTTCACATGGCAAGTTTTTAAAGCAGTCATCAATTTTTAAATTTTCATACCTAGAAAACCTTGTACTAAACATGGATTCAATCAAATAAAGTAATTTCTCAATTTGTAATAGTCTTTTAAAGCCTTTTTATACAGCTCTGATTTGGCTACATGGAAGCTTCCAGATGTAGCTAGGTGAACTCCAAAATATCTATAGCTAGATACACAATCAATAATGTTATTCTAACATTAAAAAAAAAGTTTAATATTGCGACCAGCTTTGTTAAAAACCATGACTTTAGTCTTTTTATATTGACTTTCAGACACCAATCAGAACAGTACTTTTCACGATTAGTAAGCCTTGCTTGTATACCCTTAGCTGACGATGATAAAATGACATTATCGTGCGCATACATTAAACAATTAACAGTTTGTGTATGAGATGAGACAACATCAATACATCTGTCCAAATATGCTGGAAAAATCATTAATGAATATTTTAAATAGTGAGGGACTCAAGTTATCGCCTTGACGAACACCTACAGTAATTGGAAACAAATTAGTGAGATAATCTCCAATTTTCACACATGCTTGGCTATTCTTATACATTTCACTTATGATATTGTAAAATCTGGAACCCACATTCATATGAAGTAATTTAAGCTTTAAACCTGTATAGATAACACTGTCGAAACGCTTTATAAAAATCAAGAAAGCGTGCATAGAGTCTTCCTTCTTTAGTGTTGCAATATTTTGACACAAATAAATGATCAGATGTTCGTGCAGCTTTAGTAAAACCCATTTGAGAATGATGAATTTTATTGTGATCATGAAAAAAATTGTTTAATCTACAAATCAAAATGTCGTTGAATAGTTTACCAAGAGCACTAGTTATTGTAATTCCTCTATAATTTGAAGGGTTGTTTGGATCATCAGACTTAAAGATTGGAGCTATGTATCCATTGGCCCAGGTCCGAGGATAGACACCATAAGTGAAACAAATATTAAAATGTTTGTGTATACAGGGAATCAAATGATTGGCAATGTTTTAAATTTCATTAAATATCAAGTCAAGTCCCTTTGCTTTTCCAGCTTCTAAACTAACTACTACATCCACAATTTCTTTTTGGGTTATCTTGTAATCTAATTCATTAAAGATTCCATCTTTGTCCATGCCAGACAAAATTCTCTCTATTTCTTGTACCCTAGATTTAAAGGAGTTTTCCCCAACAGAATGAAGATTACGAAAGTGATTAGTCCATGTTTCAGGATCTATGTTGGCTACAGAATTGTCTTTTTTATCCTTCATATCACTGAATAATTTCCAGTACTGATTCGGCTGTTTACTTTTGAGTGCATCAAGTTGATTTAAAATGGAGTTTAGGAAATGTTTGCGTTTAAGTTTTCTTAATTTATTGTCTTCTCTAGATAATTTATAGTAACGGCCCTTAACTGGATCCCTAGGAAATCTACTGTAAATCTTGCCTTTCATAATCAATCTGTGTTGCAACTTCTGTAAATCTGAGTCGAACACTTTTTTATTCACATTTTTGCGCTTATGATCTAGTTTATGTTGTGATGTGTTGGCAGCTGATATAACAATATCACTAAATTCTTCAGCTGATATAACAATATCACTAAATTCTTCAGCTGATATAACAATATCACTAAATTCTTCAGCTCTATTAATAGTTGATGTTGTGAGGTGTTGGCAGCTGATGTAACAATATCACTAAATTCTTCAGCTCTATTTTCCATGTCAACATCTGTGAAACCTGAATCACAATTATTAATAAAATGCGTTATTTTTTTTAAACCTTGTCCGAGCATGAAGCCTTTTAAAATTTAATGGGCGTGTCTTCATTCCATATGAAATTTTGAGGTGCAGGACATGAGGTACCGGTATTGAAGCTAGATAGATTTACTACCTGGAATTTAGCTATAGGATTTTCCATGAAATTTTACCATGGCAATCAGCGAGTTGAGACAAACTCGGATACACTAAAATATAAAATTTGGCTAATTAAATTTTCACTGGATATAAGGTAATCTAAGTACTGTGCATTGACCATGTGTGTTGAACTTTTGAAAATAAGTGGAATTGGAAGATGGAATGTAACATACACAAAGATAAGTGTAATTTTGAAGATTAAAAACCTCTTTGCATGAATTTGTTAATATCTTAATGTGTTCCTTAATGCAGTTTTTGCGAAATATACCAATTCTTCTTATGTACCACACAGAATAAACAAAAGGGAACAATTTTGTCTTTAATAATTAATGTCTTTTATGCAAAGAACGTGTAATAATAACTGATCATAACAATATTGATGTATTTACGATTAACTACTTACTGTAATCTTTCTTGTTTGTATTCACTTAGGCCAAAAGTTGACTGCTTTGTGAACAAACATTTCTAAAATTATGTTACATTACTTACCAAATATTTAATTGTACGCATAGTCATAGTTTAGGATGTGTCCACGAGGTCGGGTGAGTATTGTTCATTTTATTATTATATACTTTCAATTTCATCACTTCTATTTTCTTTAAAAGTTTGCGGGCATATATCACACGATATATGCCCGGAAACATTCCGGCCCGCCAAACTTCCACCAGAGTTCGTTTGCTCACAAACTATTCGTAGGTGACGTAATGAGGCCTCGACGGGGAGTTTGTCCGGCCCGCAAACATTACGTCACAATCAAATTTCTACGCCGTTAATTTTTTAATTTTTCGTGTTTTTCATCTTTTACTCAGTTAAACCGATAAAGTTATTGTTAAAAATAAAATTATTGTTAGTTTCTAAATGAAATTGAAAGTATATAATAAAAAGGTTATAGACTTTTTATGGGAAATATGACAACCTCGTTTTTTGTCGCGAACGGACCTCGCAAGCTCGGTCCGTCTACGCGCCAAAAAACTCGGTCGTCATATTTTCCCATACAAAGTCTATAACTTATAATTATTAGACTCTCACCTTTCTCAAATGTTTTTCGCGCAATATCAACTTTGACGTTTATAATACTGTGACGTCATAGTACTTTCGCGTGTACACATGCAAACTCCCCGTCGAGGCCTCATTACGTCACCTACGAATAGACCTCTCCTATCAATCGGATCACGCGCTCGTCTTTTTCCGTAACCGGTTACGGAAATAGCCGAGTAGTTACGATTGCTCTCCTATGTGACGCAGTACAATATACAGATTTGCTTAATGGTTTGTGAGCAAACGAACTCTGGCGGAAGTTTGCGGTAACACGGGTACAAAGTGTTTAGAGTTTATATATATATATAGATAGATAGATAGATAGATAGATAGATAGATAGATAGATAGA